>NC_045677.1:1978530-2037693 GCF_003331165.1 Xiphophorus hellerii
TGGTTTTTACATTTATTTTAAAGTTTTACCTGATGAGGAAGTCAGCTGATTTTGGTCATGTAGATCCTAAAGAAAAAAATAATCAAACATTTTAGAATGGTACCTAAATTAAGAACTTGCCTGAAAACAGAAAAGCAATAACAGGAATATCTAAACAGCATATTTCGTTTTTTTGTAACATCATTTAATCAGAACAAATCAATTGGATGAGATCCAGCTCAATCTGAGGTCTTTCCTCCGACTTTCAGTTTCACCCAGATGTGATTTACACAAAAACACAAAAAAACCTTTCAGCACACATTGCTGGGATTCTTTTTCCTTCTGATTTATCACTCGCCTCTTTGGTTGCACCACTGTCTCCCTAGCTTCTCTTTGTTTCTTTGTTTCTCTCATACACATCTGCTTCCCTCTACCTATGGAGACGATCCACAGAAACACATCGCTCTTTACCAACAGCCATCACCCTAACAACCGCAGTCCAGATTAAAACCAAGTTTAGCCTTCAGAAATACTTACAGGACAACAGTTTGGTCTACATTTGTGTGTGAGGCCACCATCAGTTGGTATCCCACCTTTCTTTAGATCTCCATCAGGATACAGAAGCTCTCTCTGTCTCTCTCACTCTCTCTCTCTCACACACACACATACTCAGATTCTGTGCCGCATTGCAGTGGGTTGTAAATACTGAGTGGCAGTTGAGCTCGACTGAGCAGCACCAGTGAAATACTGTCTTTGTTTCTCTGCATTCTCCCTCCCTCTGCTGCCCTTGTCAGAAAGGAAACAAGAAACTAATGCAAAACTCCAAAAGAAACAAAAACAAAAGACGGGAAAAAAATACTGCATCTTTGTCTCTTCAACAGTCGAGCTTCCCTCATAAAACAGAACGTCAATGAAAACTGAAACAGAGGAGGGAAAGCACTCCCAATCTGTCTGCTTTCTGTCCATCTGTCCAAGTGCATCTTATGGAGGAAGACTGTTAAATTCATCTGCTTTGTGCCTTCAAGTCAACATTGACAGAGGAGAAACAGAAGATGACATGCAAAGCATCATAACATGTATGTGAACCTTTAGGAGTCATTTTCCTTTCTAAACATAAAAGTGAGTGTTTCAAATGTGGCACAGCACCTACACCTGTGCCACAATAAAGACAGGTGAAGGGCTATGACCTCATCAGCATCTGTTGCTAGGTTTCACAATCACACATTCACAAACATTATTTATTCATTCAGGATGAAGAATCATTTTATCTTAACTCATTGAACCATTTATATCACATATTTTAAACAATTAGTTGTACAGACAGAACTATTATAACTACAGTATACGTTTGCACATTTTATTCTTTTGAAGGTTTTCCGCTGCAAATGCAGGAGTGCAGTTCCACGGACCATGGAGGCCAATTTGCACACAAAATCTGAGAAACGCAATGCATACTGCAGAAATGTATCTGCGAACAGTTAGACCTAAAATATATATTTTTTAAATAGCAAAATATCGGTACCTTATTTGATCACCATCAAGAATGGACTCCATTTTCCACAGCTGCAATCTGAGATCCAGATAACAGGCAGTGAGTCAGAGCCTATGACAGATATAATAAGATGTTTTTTAAGAGAACATTTACCACTGTGGGAACAGAGGAATGTAGACATGATAAAATTACCTTTTTAACAGCTGCTTGAAAGGCTTAAAACTTCGTTTACGCAAAATTTTAACAAACAAAACACGAACCTGTTTTATGTTTCGAACTAAAAGTAGTTAACAAATTAAGTATCCGCTGAGGAATAACGCTGCCAAAATGTTGATGAAAAACAACTAAAAGGAAAGAAATTTCTTACCGAGCGAGGAGACGCGTTGGTATTAGGAGGCGCATTTCGCTGCTACAGCGAACGCGCGAGAGAAAAAAAAACCTGACCGCGAGGGAACGCGGGGCACGCGCACACATGACCGCCGGCGACCAATTGCTGTCTGCACTCTCTCGTAAAATGTTTTTTTATGAGCTGCTACTGTCAGGGAGGATGTGTGTGGAATGAGAAAGGTTTGGCGGTGGTCGGACATTTTTGGTTTCAGGGAAAGTTACACACACATCCACTTACATTTTAATAACTGCTGTTCATGGATTTGTATTCCGTTTAGCTTACGCTCCTATCCAGTACTGCCACATAACAATACTAATTTTGGACAAAATACAAACTAATTTTTACGTGACAAGAATATGTGCTATATAATTTCTTAACTCAAAATAATATATTTATTATATACTACCAAATATGAAAACCATGAGGATCATGGTGTTATTGCCTTTATTTAGCTAAAAAAAAATTATAGTATTTAACATTTTTCAGCCTAAACCTTGAAGACTTTGAAAGTGAGGCCTGCTAATATTAATCCCAGCAACCTTTTGAACACATTTAGACGTTTATGACTTCTTTTCAAAAACATTTTCATCTTGTTTAGAAGGAAAAGCTACTGTGAGGTAATACAACTAACCCTATACTAGATGTATAGTACATCTAGTAGGCTATATGGGTTAGTAACCCTATACTAACCCATATATAAATGCGTATAAAAAGTAGTTTCTTCGGGGGATACGCATTTGTAAAGTCAGCTGATATTGTAAGTTATAAAGAGCAGTTTCAGTCAAATCGAATTATATCATATTTAACAGTGAAACCTTATATTTCTTGTCAGCTTGCAAAATCATCAACTCTTTTTTCTTCTCCAGATAAAAAAGATATATTCAAAGGGAATAAAACATTAAATGCCTTCTTGTTTCCAGTCTCGATTTTGGTATCCACATATTATGTTGGATTTACTGACGAACAGCTGATTAAGCAAAGCTGACATTTTCATGTATTCGTTCAATCATTTCTGGACAAAAACGACGCAATATAAGAATTTATAATAAATATTAGGTTTAATAGATTTTTGAGCTTATTGTCGAAAGAATAATAAAGCACCCTCGAATAATGAAGTTTGGTTATGATTTTGATGTTTTCTCTGTATGTAGTCTCTAAGATCGCTAAGCGTAGGGGCCTCATCATTCCATTTGAAGAGGATCAGAAAAACGGAAATGCTGTTTTAGATTAACAAAACTGCAACATATATTCTGACATACAAACTATTCTACAGCAATAATAGTAACAGTTCAAACTAAGCATTGTGTTTTTGCTTTTGCCCGACTTGGAGCTTTCAGACGAGG
This sequence comes from Xiphophorus hellerii, assembly GCF_003331165.1. NCBI lineage: Eukaryota > Metazoa > Chordata > Actinopteri > Cyprinodontiformes > Poeciliidae > Xiphophorus > Xiphophorus hellerii. The sequence goes on from NC_045677.1 coordinate 1,981,733, forward strand.
GAACTATTGTTTGGCAGCGTAGATTTTTAGTTAATACTTAAAAATGAACAAAAATAAGTTTTTAATTTATTCTTTATTTTACTAATATTTTTTAAAGTAAATAAATGCATGAATCAGGTGCAACTAAAGCAATCCTCTCTCAAGAATGAGCACATATCCAAGATTAAATGAAGTGCTACATTCCCACCCTGTGGTCAGAATGTGTCACTACACGAAATTAATTTAATCTGTTGTTGCTGTTCACGGGCCTTCGAACAGAAATATTACCTCGTATTTTTTCAGCAATATGGTTTAAATTTAATATTTGTTTTTTAAATATATGTAATTAATTTTTAATATATGAAAACAAATATAACATATAACATATAACAAACAAATAACACACACTCACACATACACACACACGCCCACACATGCACGCGCACACACGCACATGTTTGCGTGGCTATCTTTGCGGGACTTTCCATTGACTTTCATTCATTTCTATAGCCTAACCCTAACCAAAACTCAATTCACACCTTTGTCCTAAATCTAACCCCTGACCCAAAAACAGCGTTTCCCCTTGTGGGGCCCAGGGTTCGGTCCTCACAAGGAACAGTGGGTCCCCACAACATATATATATAAGAAATAAAAAAAAATACACTCATAAATCTGTGAGTGGACTTTTGTACATTTACCGATGCAGAAACAGCTAAACGAATTGACTTAGTTCAGTTATTTTATAAGTCACTAAATGAATGAATGAATAAATAAATAAATTCGGGAAAATATAAAAACTTACCAAGTTTACGTAAGTCCAATTTAAATTTCTTGGTCTTTGTACACTTGCGCTAAAGCACAACTTGTACAAACAGCGCGACGGAAATTAAACAATTTAAGAATGTTTAGGCAGAAAAGTTGACGGAGGCAAATAGAGGTAATTTGTAATCTGGACTCACCTTCCTGGATTTTGTGTCTGTTTAAAGACGATCGGTGCTCGTCCATGCGGCGGTCAGACAATGACTTTAACATTTCTGGGGACATTTAAGCTGCGGGGAAAATGTCTCCAATAAAGTCATCTTGTCGAGCTGCCTGTCTGGCCTAAATGACTTTATGGTGCCTCGGTGAGTGCAGCTGTGTGTTGGGTTGACAGCAGTAGAGATGAGGGGCGGGGGAAAGTCACGTTTATTCTCCAAATGCAGCCTCGTTGTTGTTTTATGATCCTGCAGCAGCCTATAGGACGGGATTATATGGCAGCAATAAACGGGGGAAACTGGACTTTGACAAAACAACGAGACAGAAATGTGTCTCTGAGGGACAAAACCCACAACACACATACGTGAGAGCATGGAATACCTTGACAATGGAATCTCTTTATAATTAGAAACATGTTCATAAGGAGTGTTGCTCTAGAAAGCATGGAACGTGACACAGCTTTTATTTATCATGCAATAAAAGTGATGGAAATTTGGGGAAAAGTCAATATTCAATCCAGTTCTATTGTTTATGTCACCAAACCTTGGCCTAAATCAACAGCCATAATTTTTTTTAGTTCATTCTTTACAACGTTGTTCGAAATTTTAGTTTTACTGTTGACTTCAGTTGATACAACATTGATTAATGTCAATTTATATTTCAATATTTAGATAACTTATGAAAAATTGTGTTCAAAACGTCCGAATCCATACAGTAGAAAATTCCCTAACATGTATTTAAAGCATATCAACTCAGATCAATCAATACCAAATACATGTAATTATTAACGATACAGTACCCCATACTGCATCAGTCTGAAGAGCATACAACAATGTTTTATGGAGGCAGAGCATCCTACAGAAATCTCTCTGGGTTCTCCCTGATTCATGAAGTCACCTGGTGTATGCTTAATGATAAGAACTTGTATGCAATCATCGTATAAAATGTTTATCAACATTTCATTTATCAAATGAAATGTTGATAAACCTTTAAAACCCATTTTGATAACTTGGCATTTAAAACAGTTCTGTAAATACCACAGCGGAGACAGGTTTGTTAGCAAGACCTGCAGTCCAGTTGTACCATACTTTTCCGACGGGCTGTTTTTGATCCAAAAAGGAATTTTGAGTGTCTTTTATGAGTAATCAAAGGCAACAGAAGCCGCTAACAGGCCAGTGTTTCAAACCTCTTAAAAGAGATGCTTAGTGAAGTCAGAGGCTTAGATTTTACTAGCAAGTTTAACCTATTCCTAAACTTGTTAAACCATAAACCTTTGGTCAACTAGTGAGACATTTTTAAATTCCTTTCAAATATGGTGGCTTTCCACTTATTTCCCTGACAACCGCCACTCAGATGTGTCAAGTCTCTGAATTACAAAGCTTACCTTGCTAGCAAGTTATACATTGATAGTCGTGTTAAGTTTATTAAATTTAAATTTGTAAAATGCTAGTGAAATACTAGCTACATTTCAACACCGATTTAAAAAATCTTTGCTAAAGATGTGGCAACGAATCAGGCTTCAGCACAGCTTGCTAGTAACCAATAAACATTGATTACTGCTGTTGGCTGTAGTACTGTCAAAAACTACACAAAACTGGACACAAGTCAACATGGTTTTGGTTTGTTTATTTGGGTGCAGTTTCTCTGCCACGCATTACTATCCCTATCAGCCTTGGAGCTGCTGGATGCTGCACATGACAAATGAGAAAAACGGTTCCCATCATCTTCACTTAGATGAGTTCCATTAGGTGTTTTTTAACTACAAAATAAGTTGATGCAGTTATAATTTAGTTTTTTAGCATTGTATTTACAAAAAAATATGTATAAAATAAAACGTAAACATAAATAAATTAAATATGCACTACTCAAAATCCCTGATAATCTCTTTTTGTAATGTGAGGTGTAGTTAGTCCCTTAATTAACATTAAGAACAGCTTCTTGTGTTTCCATAAATAATAAAAAGGGTATATAAATGTACATAACTATGTTGTATGGTGGAATGATCAGTCTACTATAATTTATATTTTAAGCAAGAGAAATCAAATGTAGACCAGATTTTTGAAAGTAAAACTTATTTTTTCTCTCAAGAGCTCATGCCATCCACTGGCCGAATAGCACTCTAGGTGGTGAGCCATATTGTTCATATCAAAACTGAATCATTGTTATAGCAGCTCAACTTTTTTCTTAGAAAGCTAACAGAACCACAACTAAGAAATTGTAAATTAATAAAAGTTTATACTCAAAATTATTCACTACATAAAACTGATAGAAATAAATGAGATGAAACAGAGAGACAGATTTAATAAGATCATTATTGTGTTTTATTTAAAAAATAAGCACAATGAGCAGCATATTTAAAGATGAAGGTCTTACTGATGGAACCTTCCAGTTAAATGAAAACAATGGCATTGCTTTGAGTCCACCTCTTCATCATGAAAAAATATCTTTCAAATAAATCTAGAATATATGGAAGAATTAGTCTGTCAAACACCAAGAGAATCCATTTTCATCGTCTTGCCTATACTCTTATTGTGCTGCTCTCGCTCCAACGTGACATCTAATCGACTCAAGCAAATAATCCCAGCTAGGGCTAAATGAAAATATTTGCTCTCGTATTTGACAGGATAATCCTTTCACTTCCAAAACAATCCTAATAATGTGATTATATCATACTTATTGTCTAAATCTGAGAAATTGTGCGTGATTTTCCCATATATGGTAATCGCTGTAAACCATCGAACCCAAGTTGTAGGATTTTGTCTCGCCATGTAGCTTAGCAATGACTGGTGTGTGTTTGAGTGTGGAATAAAGGTATGACAACATATATCAACAACAGCATCAATGACAACAATACCAACGACAGTAACAACAAGGAAATATGCCCATGTAAGGCAACATGCACACTTTGGAAAAAACGAAACAGGGAAGGGTTTAAAGTTCTACTTCTGATTTTAAGGGAGACCAGCGTTGGCTGTAACACTGAGGGAAAACCCATTTCCATTTACTAAGTGTGACACACACACTGATACACAAAATATACTTTCAACCGTTTTTAATAACATTTTTCACTGCATTTCTATACAAAAATGTAGAAGTTTGACTATTTTTTTGACAAATGAATCTTACAACTCAAGATATGCAGATATTGTTTAACGCTGTCTTCAAAAACACACTTTGTTAAATATAGACAGACCTCTGTGTTTTTATGTCAATTGAGAACAATTTAAACCATAAAACAGTCTAATACAAAAAGTCATTTTGAAAACCTGGCTGCAGTTATTGTAATTCAGATAAAAGTGTTTCTTTTTGTACGCAGATGCCTTCCAGGCATCCTTGTTTTAAAGTTTCAGCTGTTAAACTCGTTTTTATTGGGCGACAGGTCAGAGTTTTTGCATCTCCTACATTGTATTCATAAACCAGCTGCAGACACATAGTTGATTATTTTTCAAAACAAAAACAATAAAAACAATCTCATAGATGTTATATTTTTGCTGTCTGCATTTGAAACCAACACTGACGCTTAATGGATTTGCAAACCACAGCTTCTCAAACGAAAGCAGTCCTTCAGTGGTGCAGGACCAACAAAACAGGTTTGTATGCGTTATTGGCCAAGTGACCATGTGAGTCCCATGAATGTGAAAACATGGCAAGAATGAAAGGAAGCATAATATGATAACTCAAACACAGGGAATATTAAAATATTTCACAATTCGTCCAATAAATTGTCATCTTTGTTGCCTTGTATTACCTTATTATTTGTTTTTAAGGCCATTTTCTATCATCAGGCGGTGCTGATGCTCTGCTGGGACTAATTTTGGAGAGATGCCTTCAAGTAAGTGGTGTTTATATTCCTGCTGCACTAAACACCATTTTGCAAAGAGGGTGATAAATTCAGCATTAAATCGTGGTTGTATTTTTCCTGAAAGAACAGTTTACATCAAGTCAAAAAATGCTTCAAGTGTTTCCAGTTGTAGACATGAGAGATAGAGCCTTACAAAGCTTAAACTTTATTGGTATTTCATCACAACCAGCTACGGAAAAGGCTTAGGGCCACCGAAAAAAAAAAAAAAAGAATTCTGAGTTTAAAGTCAGAATTCTTTTTTTTTTTTTTTTTTTCGGTGGCCCTAGTCCTCTACGGTACAACCACACACTGCAGAGATTTGAATTGGGATTTCATGAGCTAGTCTGACACAAAGTGGCGCATCAATATGAAGGGGAATGGAAAATGATGGTGTTTAATATTTTTCACAAATGTAAATCTGAAAATGTGGCAGGAATTTGTAATCTGGACATCTGGAGAAAAGAAGACCCAAAGCATGACACAACCACCACCATGTTTTCATCATGGGGATGTTTTTTTTTTTTACCTGTTCCTTAGTCTTCTTCAGAGTTGCAAAACTTTGGTATGCCCCAAATACGAGTCATGTAGGCGCCACACTAGAGTGGGATCCAAAACGATGGCAGAGAATTACTTCTTGTCAGCATTTTCTGTATTTACCAGCTGTTGCATGAACAAATATGATAAATAACTGCCCCCATATGATGTCTGCCAGCTCAGACATCATATTAGAGAAGGGCCAAAAAATGATTCTATCAATAAAATTTATTTTTGTGTTCGAAAATTTCAATTTAAAGAAAATCTGGATTATTTTCTATCAGTCCTCTTCCTTGTGTCTCCATAGTCCAGAATGATGCTATTTGTAATTGTTTTAAGAAAAAAAAGAGAAAAAGGGTAAAAAAAAATAAATCAAACTTGGTATGAAAAAAACTGAGATTTTAATTTTAAGATCTAAAAGGACTTGAAACAAATTCCTGCCTCTGTTTTCATACTTGCATTAACAAAACAAAACAAAACAAAACAAAAAAACGTGAAATTTGTCTTCAACTTCATAATTCTGCAATAATTTGTGTCAGTTTACCACAAATAAAATCAAATCTCATTGGATTAGACTAAAATCTATGTTTGTGGTTTGGAAAATTTCTGCAGTTAAAAATATTTCAACTTTAAGGTCAGACAGTTTTTGATTTTTTTTGTGTTAATTGTTACATATGTTTTTAATTCACATCAGATTCAGATTGTTTTCACAGTAAAACACATGGATGGGAGATTTCTGATGATTTAAAAATGAAGGCCTGATGGCAGTGAGGTGTTAAAATGCATCCTGGTCTCCCCCGTCGCAGTTTTCAGGGCATCATGGGGCTCTGTGTTTTGTTTAATGAGCTAGCTTCAACACCTCTTCTCCTCTACATCCCCATCCCATGGGGGAGATAAAAACAAAGATAAAATATATTTATTTATATATATACTCATCCTACAGAGCTATCAGTCATTCATACTCCTCCTCTCCCGGATCATCAGCTTCTTCATCTTCATCCGCCTGTTCTGGAACCAGATTTTCACCTGTCTCTCTGTCAGATTTAAGAGTCCTGCCACCTCCAGGCGCCGGTCCCTTGTCAGGTACATGTTGTAGAGGAACTCCTTCTCCAGCTCCAGGGTTTGGTGCTTGGTGTAGGGGCACCTCTTTTTACGAGTGGATTTGGCGTGGATCCAGCTGGCTGATGGATTTTCTGTGAAGAGACAGGGCACGTTCTTTAGGCCACTCACGCTGTGGTGTTATTCCGTCTAGCTAGTGTGTGTTTGTCCACTGTGAGAAACTTTAAGAGCCTGCAACTTTTGTTTCCGTTAAAGAATGAAAAAGAAAGACAGGACAGAGCCTAAATAAATCACTTTTTCACCAAAGTTACGGAAGTTCAACTAGTGTTAAATGGAGTCAGATGTGTTAGTCCTTGAATAAGAGCCTTTTAGACCATCTTGAATCAGCAGCAAGTTTCAGGTTTTATTTCAGATGGACTTTATAAAAAAAAATATTCATTTAACTGATTAAAATAAATTAAAAATGTATTCCCAAAACCTAGCCTGTTCTTATTTAACTAGAAATTTTAGTCATAAGTGTTTAATTTCTAAAATATTAAACACTGTCAAAATGTCAAGTTTGTCCTCCAGTATATTGTTTCTTTTTGTCATGGTAGTGGTTATTTTTATAATTTTACATATATTCTTTCTTGTTTTTTTGAATGTTATAACTACTGGTAATACAATAATATAGTGTGCTAATTTTGCAGTGAAAAAAGGAACAAGGTCCTTAATTTAAGAATTAAAGATTCATAAATAAAATTGAAAAATAAATACAAAGACCCAGATGGAGCACCTAAACATAGAATTTAAAACTTATTCTACATAAATACTCGATAAACTGACTGAAATAAACAAAATTAAAACTGAATTAAATTGTTTAAACAACATTTTACGTTTTTAGGATGTTTCGATCTCATTTATTAACTTCTTTTACACGTCTACTAAATCTTAGTGCCTTCAATAAACATTTATTTATAAATTATATCTTTACTATTATATTTTTAACTTACATAAGGACAACACAGCAGCTAGATGTAGCCTTGGTCGTTGGCAGCAAAATAAAAATAAAAAAATAAAATAAAGTTAACTTTTAATTATATGTAACCTCTATGTCATAATCAGATATAAGAACACATTTAGCCTACTTAATATTTCAGAAACAGATAATAATACATATTTCAACCAAAAGCTTTGCATTTGCGGGCGAGAAACGCATTCAGTCAGAAAAAAAACTCTCCAAGTCAACCTGCTAATCCTTTAGTGACAAGCTGCTAAATAACAATAGCCCCTTAATTATTTTAATGGACTATAAACTTTTATATTTTAGCGTTTACAAGACGTTTATAGGCCTATAAAAGTTGGTCGCACTCACCTACAGACAGCCTCCCCCCACACCCCTTAGAAACACTCTCACACTCTTAGCCACACCTGTATATTGGCTCTTCTTACAGCTAATAAACATTCCTTCATTTCGGGTTAACGGCGTCTTTACCCGGGTCGAGCTGCTGCTGCTGTCGTGTATTTCTCTCCTCGTCTTCCTTCTTCGTCTCAGTCTTCCTCCCCGGCTCCTCCGCCGCCCCCAGCCGCTCCAAGAGCACCTCTGCCGGGCTAGCGAAGCTGGACTCCTCGGCGCTGTCGCGGGACGGCGGCGAGCTCTCTGGTTTAACCGCGTCATAGGTGGGGCTGGGATTAGACAGTTCCCCTTGCGTGGGGAGACACGCGGAGAAACTGGGTGTAACCTGCGACAGAGCGGTCTCCGAGGCCGGGGTCACTCCTTCCCAGCAGCGGACGAACCTGCTGTCGGACGCTGCCGCGGACGCGAGGTGCTCAGCGTGAGTCTGAGCTTGTGGGCCGTAGTAAGAGTGGTGGTGGTTCAGGAGGGGGTGTGGATGAAAGAGTCCAGGGAGGGAAGCACCGGATGCGCTTTGCAGCTGGGAAGACGTCGGGGTGGAGATAGACATGTTTGTCCAAGGAGAAAAGCCATTCAGACTCGCTTTGTTGGAAAAATTGGAAAAATCAGGGATGTGTGAGACCAGGGTCCCCTCCTCTTCCTGCTGCTCCTGCTCCGCTCCCCGGGTAGGCTTCGCGCACCCGGCCGTCGAACCCTGCAAACCGCCCGGGATAAAATGCGCACCGTACGCCTCCTCGGTTTGGACACCCATTATGGAATAATAATTCGTTAGCGACATGTTTATTTTATTATTTCAATAAAAAGACACTTAAGTGCGCCTGTAAAATCTTAGATGAGCTGGTATAGTGGCTTGCATCCTCCCCTAAAATGGTAGTATTTTTTTCTCCTGCCCTTACCGTCCTCTCGGCTGCCAATTGGTTACACTGCGGATCACATGATTAGACCGTATTCAGCCTGGATGGGGAATAAATCAAAGCATTCTTTTGTGTTCAGAAATGTAATATAAAACAGGCTGCTGCAGATCTGACAGAATGTAGAATTCACATTTATGCAAATACAGCTACTGTTTCAAAGCCAAAAAAAATATGATTAAATAAATAAACTCCATAAAAAATAAAGTTTTAAGGCCTATAAGTTCTAAAATGAGCGCGTTGAGCCTCCGACAGGATATTTTCTTTAAGCAAGATTAATGGAAATGTTATTCGTTGGAAGTAAATTCATTGATGCGTCAAGTTTACAGATAATATCCCCGGGTTTAAATACTTATGAGTTGGACCAATTTATGTTTTGTTTATTGCTCAGTGAAATAACGTGTGCTATGAAATGGCGTTTTATAACATAAACGAACCTAAACTTTGATTAAATCCATGCCGAAATGAACGTTGGACATCTTGTTTTTCGCTTGCTGGTAAAGACGGAACAATAAAATAAAATAGCATCTAAAAACGTCAGTACTGCCACTCTCTATATCTCTACGTGTTCTGCTATTTTTGTATAATTTACCGTATAAACCCACAACCGCGCTCTTGTGTGTTGCATTAAGTGGACAAGCACCACCGGATCCTTTTGCAAAGTGTTGCGGTATTTGATTCTTTACACCAAACTGCAGCGTTAATAACACGCTATATATAAAATTGTACTGATTATGATTTGGTGTTATTTTGACATTCTACTGAACAGAAACTGCAAAGTGGTGGTATTTTTAAAAATATTTTTAAAATGTCTTTTTCCCTAATGTTTTACAAACATTTGTAATGTGTGCGCATGCGATCAAAATAAACACAAAAGAAACACACGTTAATTCTGTGTTCGTAACTAAATTTGTGTCTTTATTAACAAGCAGACAGAGTTAACTCTGTTAATAAGACAGAGTCGTCAAACGACTTGCGGCACCGCAGGGGTCTCTGTTTTTATTTTTATTTTTTAAATGATCTCAGGGACCAACACGCACCATAGACTTGTTAGTTAAAAACATTAATCTGGTAATTTTGTCTGAGAGCCCTTCAGTTCAATTCCACTTTATCTACAATTGTTCTACTTTTGCAAAGAAAATGGTACAATTAAACGAAAACAAACACATGATATTTATGAATTATATCATTTTATGTTGGTTATGTTAGTGAAAATGTAGGTTTTATACTCGGCAACAATTGTTGCCGGTGGGAAACTGAGTCTAAATTATACAAATCTGGCCTATTTACACAGAAAAAAAGAAAAATAATTATGACATGCATAACATATTATAACAAAGAATGATTACAAGAGAGTTCAGAAATATTTTAGATAAAGATTCAATGCTACATCCTGCAGATGTCATTGTCTCAATGTGCCAAGTGACCTTTAACCTCATTTGGTCATTTCATCACTCAGGCAAAGTCAGGTAAAAATGTTAGTATGAACAAATGTGGATCCAGGAGGAAATTCTCCCTGTTCTACCAGACCAAGAACTACACCTCAGGTCTGTCCAAAACTAGTTTCAGACAGAGCCAAGTGGCATCATCTTGTGGCAGTCATTCAGTGCATATATAGGCCACACTTAGTGGAAAGGATCGCCTTTTGGGAGGGGCTAGCTTAGGGAGGGGTTCAACTGTGGGAATGCCAGTGATGTAGAAGACATCATTTTGAGGTTCCTTCAGGTCTAGAAGATCTAAAATATCTGATCATTTTAAGCTGTGTGGAAACAGCAAGGTATATAGAGTAAACAGGCAAATAGCATAGTGCTGTCTGTATTATGCTAGCGGCAACAATTGTTGCTATGCTCATATTCACTCTTATGATCAAAAAATGAATGAAAGGATACAATTTTCTTTATATATCAGCAGAAATCACTTGAAAGAACATATGTTCAAAATATTTTATTTATATTTGTTTATGTAAATATTTTACTAACTTTGTCTTGTACAGGTTTGTGACTGACATTTACCTCCAGCATTACAGGCAGGGAGTAAAGAGGTCTGGTCATGTGACCTTTCACACTAGATACATAAAATTGATTTTGCTTAGGGTAGCCACACTATTATTTTATTTTAAAACTTCAATTAGCTGCCAAAAGTTAAAACAATTCTTTTAGAGCTACCAGAAGTTTGAAAAAATGTCTGGCAACAATTGTTGCCGGTAGGATTTAACAGCAAAAAGTATTTTTTTCAGTAAATCATTTAGTTTCCAACTCAAATGAGTGAATTAATTTCTAAGTGTTTGAAACTGACATACTTGTTTGCATTCACGTTATTTATGAAAGATATCAAAATGCCTGGATGATCAACCAAAAGTTCATAAACAACCCAAAAAGTCTTCATCCAGATTGATCTTGATAAATATTTAAAATCAGCAACCTCAGATCAACCCCCAAAACATCAGACACTATTAGAGTCATTAAACGAACCAGTTATGGATGAACAAAATCCACCTCTGCTGCCCACTGGAAGAGTAGTATGGGGGAATTTTTCTGCCATGGTTTCAGACTGAAAATGTGCTCTTGGATTATGGCTGAAAAATTCCCCCATAGACCATAGCATGGGTTTCACATGAACTCACATGGATTTTTGTCCATAATGGGGAAAAAAAACAACAAAATAACAAGCAAGAGTTTTTTTAATAGTCATTATTCAAGCACAGTAGACATAAAATAAGATATAATTCAACTTTGAAATCTTTCACTGACAACTACAGCTAAGATGGCAGTTCATTGACAACAAACTGAGAACCTGACAATCTGTCTATTTAGACAGCTAAACAATGAGAAGACTAATTGTTTAAATCTAAGGAGGTAGCAACAACTGATTTTAAGGAGTTTTTTATTAGGACATAAAAAGTAACTAAATTGACTTTAGTAATAGTACTGTCCTAAGGGTACAAAACATTAATGAAATACAACATTTTTCAAATCTAAGACAGTGGAGTGAATTGAACCAGAATTAAGGTTTGCTTTTCACTGAGTGTAACCTGGGTTAAAAACTTCCTCTTGCTACCAAGTTTAGCTTTAGCATTAACACTATTTAACTAGTTAATGAACAAATAGTTAAATATTTCAAATCTGTGCTAAGATGGCAACTGGTTCAAAGTTAAGGGGCTAGCAAAATAGCTAACATTCTAGGCTAGCTAGCAAATTTATCTTTAGCATTAGTGCTGTTGCTAAGCTAGCTAAACCTCTAATCACATCTACCATTTTTAATGTTTTCATGACAATTTCTAAATTTTACTTTCTCTCTATTAGCCAATATATTCATTTGTAAAATATATGAATGTCTATCCCTGTTGGATGCAAAAATTTACTTAATGCTGTTCAGATGTAACGTCACATTTACACACTAATAATCTGTAGTAATACAAATAATTCTAACGTCTAATGTTGGCATGTTCCAAAATTCCCTTTCATATACCAGGTGAAAAAAATGCTTTAGTATATTTTGAACATACTTACATTTGCGTAAGTACATTTTAAGCATACTAAGTATTAAGTGTACTACAAATATAAATATATACGAAGTATACTAACAGCATGCTTGTAACAATTTTGATATCATATATCTTTAAACACTTGAATATAACTGTACCAAAATACACTTTTAAGTTGTTCTTGTGACAAATGACAATAAAGATTTATCTTACATCTAAAAAAAATATAACTAAGATTATATTTTTAAATAAACATTTATGTGATTAAAGTAAACAATTGTATAATCAGACATTTTGCAGTAAACATTTAATGTAAACAATCAAACCAGATGAAAGAGCCCATCTTTAACCATTTAATGTGTAATTAAACAGTTCAGAGTAAACAATAAAGGTGACAAGTAAATATTATGAAATAGATCACACTTTAAGGAAATATTTGTTGTATTTAACATATTTCAGGTAAGAAGTGAACATGTAATGAAATAGATCCTGTCCTAGAATTTTATGCAATTGAACATTACAGGTAACATGTGATGATTATCTGAGGTAATACATTTTATGAACTTTAAAAAAAAAAAAATTTTAAATATAAAATTAGTTAAAAAATAAAAAAGGGGTCAAAATGTAATAAAGATGAGTGTACTTCATCTACAATTTCACACTGATTTTGAGTCAATGGGGCACATGATATGGACGCTATTGAAGAAAACATATTTAATATTAAAATTATTTAAAATATTGAATATGACTTAACATTTTAATAGAGGATAGTGTAATAGCATGGATTACCACTTTTTTGTATCAGTTGGTCACTATTCAAGACATTTATTAATAATAGTGTTTGGTTGGAAATTGACGGTCCCCAAGTGAACCTCCGAGTGCTTGAGGAGGGACCGCTAGAGAACAGCTGGCCGGAATTAGCGTTCATAAATCGGATCAAACTTGAGCTAAATGCCCCTTATTCCGCGGAGTTTGGATATCCAATATCCAACTTGAAAACTTCACTGTGGTCGGTAAAACAATGAAAACGCCGGAATAAAGTTTGTTTTGGCCTGTGGCCTTTAAAGATGGCGCCGAGCGACTGTGCGAGACGTAAACGTCATACGCAGTGACATTGGTTCCAAAGCTCTATAGATAGATCTTACGTAATACATCTGAAAATAGATTTGTTAAAGACAGCTTCTATATGTTGTTGTCCGACAGGAACTTGGACTTCTTGGCGGCTCTCCAAAGGGCGTCTCTCACCGTACCTGACAGAAACTGGATAATAATGTTGCACGGCATCTTCTTGCTGTAATCCCTTTTCCCAAGCCTGTGAACAATGTCGAATCCGTCTGTCACTTTTATGTTATCATTAGAGATGGTTTTCTGGCAGATCAGAATCACTTTGTTTCTGACGTTCTCCTGGTCGTTCTCAGGGACCCCAACCTGTCTCAGATTCCATCTGCTAGAGTACAGCGTTCAAGCTCCATCATGCGGTTCTCAGCCGCTCCTCCCCTTTTTTAGCTTTAGCATTCACCTCCACTACTTTCTTTTTAATATCCATCAATTTGTCAGAAACAAAGTCAATAGTTTTCTTAAGCCCCTCAATTTTTACTGTTACCATGGAGTTGACCCGGGCATTGATGTTGGTGGAGAATCTGGTAACAATGTCATTGTTACCAATGACATTGTTGGTATTGGCGGAGGGCTTTCCCTTCTTTATAAGAGGAGATTTTACCGGGTTGACGAGAGTGAAAAGTCCCCGACATACATAGATGCCTCGGCAGTAGCATCGCCAGACCGTAGCAGAGATGTTAGCATAGTTGGCATTCTGTATGGTCACTCTGCCATCTACAGGTTATGTATCTCAGATTGTAAAGTTTGACTTTAAGTTCCTGTCCCATAACCCTTTATTCAGACCCACTTGTGCTACTTTATATATACTGCTCAAAAAAATAAAGGGAACACTTTAAGTGTTAAACACCTGCTTAAGTGTTCCCTTTATTTTTTTGAGCAGTGTATATCAACATATACTGTATACCAGTCTAAATCAACCTAATAGCAGTCCAAACTCCAGATGTGCACTAATCAGCTATCAATATACTTAAAGCTTATGATTCTAATCCCCTCTGTCCTGTATAGTTACCTAACTTGAACATATAACCTGAACATATAACGGAACAATGTAACCTAACCCCAATATGAACTGAACATTACTTGTGCCTAACCATAAGTGTTGATTGGCCTAGTATGCTGTATGTAGTGTTTTGGGTGGATTTCATTGTCTAGAAGGATACTGCCTTGAAACAGGTTCCGTCCCTCTCTCGTCTGCTTCATCAGATGACACCGCCTTGAGAGAATCTTGTTCGTCTGCTTCATCAGATGGCGCTGCTTCTGCAGGATCTTGTCCATCTGCTTTATCAGATGCGGAGTTCTCCTCTGCTTCCATTTCTTCTTCCTCTCCATCCACTTCTCCTTCTCACTCCACCTCTGGTTCTGCAGCCACTTGAGCATCCTCTGCATCCCTCCTCAGCTGCTCAGGTTGTACTCTTGGATGGGTGATGAACCTCCAGTTGTCTTCGTCATCAGAGCTGCTGTCACCATTCTTGTCAACACAATCTCCTTGCTTCCTTCTGTTTCAACTTTGCTGTTGCCTTTTCTTGTCCATCATGTTTTTCACGTCTTTCTCTGTTTCAGCAGTCAGAAAATCACAAGGCAATTGTAAGTATCTGTACAAAACTCTGATCTTCCCTGTGCCTTTTTCAGGATGTACCGCATAAACAGGACTGTCCTTGTGTTTCCTTTCAGTGACTATATAGACCTTGTCCTCCCAGTACGACCTGAGTTTTCCTGGTCCTCCTTTCTCCTTGAAATTCCACACCAAGACCCTAGATCCTGGCTTCCGTTCCACTCCATGAATTCTTCGGTTGCACTTCATCTTTCCCCTGTTCCGCTCCTTATGTGCTGTCTCAGATGCCAACTTGTAAGCTTCTTGCATCTTTTTTCTCCAGTTACTGGTATAATCACTGTGGGAGGGTTAGGGTTATGTCCACTGGCAGCCGAGGACTCCTGCCATGAAGAAGGTAGTAAGGTGCATATCCGGTTGCTTTGCTGTGCGTACAATTATACGCTTGCACCACTTTGGGCAGGGAGCTCTTCCAATCTGACTTTTCTTTTTCTGTCAGGTTTCTGAGCATTGAGAGAAGAGATCGATTAAATCTTTCTGCTTGCCCATTTCCAGCTGCATGGTATGGAATTGTATGGGAACCTTGGATGCCACAATACTTTTCCAGCTTAGATAACAGCTTGTTTTTGAATTCTTTGCCCTGATCATGATGAAGTTTAGCTGGAAATCCAAACTTTAGGACAAAGTCTTCAAAAATCTTTTCTGCAGCAGCTTTTGCTGATTTCTTTGTGCATGTATATGCTTGAGCAAAGCGTGTAAAGTGGTCTATGACGACAAGGATGTATTCATATCCTCCTTTACAACGCTCCAAATGAAGGAAGTCAATGGAAACCATCTTGAATGGGTGAGTGGTAACAATATTGACCAGTAGTACTCTTGTTATCCTGTTTGGATACTTCCGCTTCAGGCAACTACAAACCTTTGTCACTTAGTGTTCCACATCCCTTTTCATATATGGCCAGTAAAATCGGTCACGGATTAAGTTCAATGTTCTTTCCACACCAAGGTGTCCCATTTCCTCATGCAGTTCTTTATATATTAGCTTGTGGAACACCTTGGACAGCACAAGTTGAACTCGACTGGAGGACTTCCTAAAAAGGATGCCATCTTCATTGACACACAGTTTGTTTCTTTCTCTAACGAATACAGAGATGCCATCACACCTATTTCTTTTGGCATGATGGGGCCACTGTTTTCTCATCACAAACTCACGCACCTCTCCAATCATCGAATATTCTCCCTGTGTTTTTCTGAGGTCCTCTGCCTATATTTTGGCCACTGATGGTGTTATGTGTAGGAACACATATCATTTCAGGCTGTCATTATGACTGCAGGATACAACCACGGCCCTTGATCATGGGATGTTAGCTGGACTGATTGTGTGACAGACGAAATTACCTCTGGCTTCATCTCCTGGATGCATGTCCGCATGTACTCCTCCATGTCCAGGGGTATCCTAGACAGCCCGTCTGCATCCCCATTAACTTTCCCCGGTCGATACTTGATGGAGAAGTTGAAGTCTGCTAATTTGGCTATCCAGCGGTGTGTGGTGGAGTTTAGTTTGACTGAAGTTAAAACATAGGTTAAAGGGTTATTGTCTGTATAGACGACAAAAGAGGGTGCATAATAAAGGTACTCTCTGAATCATTCACAAATTGCCCACTTCATTTCTAAGAACTCTAACTTCCCAGAATGGAAGTGGTAATTCTTTTCTGGGGAAGTTAGTGTTCTTGACCCATAACCTATGACCACAAGTTTGCCTTGTTGTCTCTGGTACAATACTGCACCGAGGCCTTCTTGAGAAGCATCACAGTGCAATACAAATGGCTTCTCAAAGTCAGGGTAATCTAATAGAGGAGGAGACAGCAAATACGCCAACAGCTGGCCGAGAACATCCTTATGATGTTTTGTCCATTCGATTGGATGGCTTGAGGGAAGCTGGTCTGAGCTTTTGTGTTTCCCCTTGTTTGTTTTTGTCCCTCCTCCTTTCACTACCTTTCCAGGTTTCTTTTCTGTGGACAGTAGGGTGTACAGGGTGTACTGATCATATAAACCCCAAGGTGTTATGAATGCGGTCAGTGGTCTGCTACTCTCCTCCAGGAAACCCTGATGGTATGCCTTGCCCTGGTCCAAGACAGCGAACCATGCACTTCCACTCAGGTTATTAAGTGGAAATGTATGAGGAAAGAACAGTCTTGTCTTAAGACAGTCTTAATAACCTTAAGAAAGATATGCTTAAGGTTATTAAGCATATCCTTCACTCGAGGGATGGGATGACGATCCAGAATGGATTTCAGTTCAGCTCACGATAATCCACACACAAGCGGAGGCTCCCATCCTTCTTGTGCACACACACTATGGGTGATGAATATGGAGATTGGGACTTTTGAATCCAACCTCTGTTCAGCAGGTCTTCCAGATATTCCTTCACCTCCTTAAGAAGAAGAAGAAGAATTACTTTATTCATCCCAGCAGGGAAATTATTTCACAGTTACAGCAAGAATTTTTTATACACAGATTAACACACACACGATGGGAGCTGCGTCTGCAGGCAGCCAGCTGAGCCGGCGCCATTTTTGAAGGAGGACATGCGGCAAAGGTTGTCGGGACCGGGAGTCGAACCCGCGACGTCCGCGGGTCTAAGGCCTCCAAATGTGGGGCGTGCTAAGCTGGACAGTTGTGGTCGCTGGCAGGTGAGATGATCTCTGGTTTCTTTTCACTTACACCAACAGGTCTGGCTTCTACTGGATAAACTGCTTTAATCTGCTGTAAGTATCCCAGTACAGTGCGGGTAATGTAATGTCTGAATGGCTAATGGTAATGTCTGAATGGCTGTCGTTTGTGACTGGGATCGATACTGCTGACCGGTTCCCATTTATCAGGCAGACCACTGTTTTTAAGATGTTCAAGCCCTCAAGCCATTTTGGGACCACCTCAGGCTCAAACAGTACTTCCTGTCTTTCTGAGAGAGGACCAATCCTCATACTACACTTCACCTCTTTGGTCTGACCCACAGGAATCACTGTTTTTAGACGTCCTATTTTCACCATGGCTTCTTCATTATTTTGGTGAGCTGTTTTTACTAAGTGAATTAACACATCTGCCTTTTTGCAGTCGAATGAGAAAGCCTCTTTTACTGCTATGGATGTGACACCAGGGTGGTGCTCCATGCCATTCTTTACTAAATGTTCAATGACATTGTAGTCAATTATTGGTGGCTCAGCCACTCCAGGCTCATTAGAGATGAGCACTGGCACAAGCAGTACTGGATTCAGTACTCCCTTTGATCCTAGTTTGAATTTTACTTCAACCCAACCTGCAAAGGGAATGGGAGTCTGGTTTGCTGCTTTCCCAACCAAAGTCTCTCCCTCCTCTAGGAGCTCACCTGTGCTGCGTAACTTGATGTGGGGAAGCTGGGATCTCCTCAAGCTTTCATTTATGATGGTGACCTGTGACCCACAACACCTTGGTTCACACATCCTCAAAGAAGCAATCCACCATGCACTTATTTCCTATCAGAGCCCTCAGCTTGGTGTAATGATGTATGGAGAGGTGATTGGCATAAGTGGAACCCACGATTTCTTTTGCTTTCTCATCCATTTCCACTTGCGCCTCCAGCTGTCTAATCCGTTCACACAGCCGCTCATACACCTTTTCCTCAGCTTCTCCTTGGAGTACAGTGTGTTGTTTTGAGTGTGTGGAGGTTTGCATATTCACATTCATGCCATCAGGTTTCACAGTCAACCTCTTTGGTCCCCTGCAGCCCCTAGAGAAATGTCCCAACTGTCCACACTTAAAACAATACTCACATTGATCACTTACTGTATGTTGTGCTCTTCACATCCTTTGCATCCCCTTTTAACATTTCTTCTTGCTTGGTGAGTAGACTGAGAGCTGGTCATGCTTTTCTTCATTTGAGCGATTTCTTCTCTGAGCAGTCTTACTGTTTCACACAGCTCTAAGTCCCTTGAACTGATGGGTGCAGATGTTTTACGGGTTTTCTGCTTCACCACTTCAGCTGACTGTTCTCGAGTTGCCAAACTGGCGTTAGGTGCAACCTGGTTTTGCTGCCTGATCTGCATTTCTGCTTGTAGCTCGTTAATTTTTGGAATTTTGGTGTTGTAGCTTTTCCTCTGTGTGGACTGTCGTTCTGAATCCACACTTGCAGCCTCATTCATCTTTTCAATAAAAGTCTCATCTGTCACAGTTTGATCATCAAGGTAAGGCTTTAGCTGAAACTTTATGTTGTCACTCAACAGTCCAGTACTGACGGACCTCAGGAATTTCCTCTGAATGAAGTCGGCGCTGTACTGCTCATCTGCATTGACTTCTCTTGAAGCAAGCAGCAACCTCTCTTTCAGTTCAATTGCCCTCTAGAGGAAATTTTGGGGGGATTCACGACTGTCCTGTGTGATATTTATCAGTCTTTGATAGATATCAGTGGAGATATCCTCTTTAAAGTGTCCCTTTAAAATTGCTTTGAGCTGGGGCAGGGTCAGATCACGTTTAATTTCAAGCATGTCATGAATGCTTAACCCAGGGCTGATTGATTTTATTACAGCTTCTATTACTTCAGCATCACCATGTCCTTTACTCAGGCCTTTCTCAATCTGATGCATTAAGTTTGTGTATGAGAGCCTGTCTTTCTGTCCTTCTCCCCTATCTGACCACATATTTTAAATTCCCTCCATATGGTCACTTGTGGAAGCCTATTTGCTGTGGTTGGCATCACATTTTCAGTCACTGTTCTCTGAGGCTTACCATTTATATGTTTATTTAGCCTCTGTACTTCCTCTTGCAAAGCTTGGTTGTTAAGGTGGAGCTGTGAGTATTTTTCTGCTAAGTCCATTTGTTCAAAGTGACGTGTTACACGTTGCCTTCTTTTCAGCAGTAACTTCAGAATGTTGTGATATCAGTTCAATTGATTTTAACATTCTCTGAAGATAGCACCTCACCGCCTCCTCTTCTTCATCGTCAAACACAGCATCAACGGATATTTAATCGTAATTAATTGTTTTAACGCTCGCCTCGTTACAGAATGTGCGCTTTGGGTTTTAGCTTCTGCACACACCTCTTTGAGCTGATCCAACTTCAAGAGCCATAGCTGCTGAGAGACCGTCTCTGCCAACTCCTCCTTGTCGGTCGCGCACAGTGTATGCGCGCTCTCACCACTCAAAGAAAGTACCACGACGAAGCTTTAATAATGTCGGTGGAACCTCCAATATTTTGTTGCACACTCAAACAAAAGTGATGTCGAGACATGCGGCGGTTGTAAATTTCCTTTACTTTCCTTTTTTCTGAAAATACAAACAACATTCATAAATCCAACGTGCGTCACACTATGGCTGCTATGTTCTACTGAGCTTACAGTTCTTCAACACAGAAACTTAGGACCCAAGGCTGCCCTAAGCACCTGTTCAAAACTGATCCCTTTCTAAACTCATTTCACTCTGAGCCAGAATGAATGCTCAGCTTAACATGGACAATGAAACACATTGCTTTTTAAAAACAAAACAAAATATTCATCGGAAAGAGAATATAATCATATTTCAATGGAAGGGGCTCCTTGATCTAAAGTCCCCAGCAACTGGTCCCCAAAAATAGTTTTTAGCGGAGCTTGAGAATAGAAGTCATACCAAGACCCTAACCCTATCCCAGACAACGGCGCTCCAATAACCAAACTTCCTTCTTTTTTGCTTGTTTATTGAAGAGTGCCCTCTGACCACTTCCTTCACTTTGGCCATCGTAAACTGTAACATACAAGACTTAGTATTAGCAAACGAACATTGTATAAAGATTATAATCTGCTTAATTTCACAAACTCTTTGGTGTTAAGTTTCACCATCTTGAATCTCTATTTTCTTTTTTAGCGTCACCAAATAGTGTAACAAAATATCCACCAGGAGGTGTTCTAGTGCGGTTTTCAAAACCTTACCTGTCCAGCTTAATTTACAAAAGGAAGCACAGAGGTTCTACAATAAAAACAATACTTGTTCTTAACACTAAATGTAGTAGGTATCTTCAGTTTTACATTTCTCCTAATATGATCTAGGGTTAGTTTTAGTTGTCTGGCTATCTAGCTGTTGAAGAATCGAAAACTCAAGGCGAGGACAGCACAACCTCTGTCAATAAACTTAACCTGGTTTTAATTAAGCTCAGTATGCCAGAAACTTTGCTATTGTGAGGCTGCTGTAATAATTTGTTCATCATTGTTTTTATCTTCAACATATTTTTGCAGTATAAGCATATTAAGATGGAAGAGGAAGCCAGGGATCAGGTATTAGAAAACCTAAAGACTTTCAGAAGAGGCTCTGAAAGTCTTTAGAGCCTCTTGGTGTTCTGAGAATGAACCTGGACATCACCTTGATGGTGTAAGGCTTTTTTTTTCTTACACTGAGCAACTGTCTACATTTTTAACAACAGCAAACCTGATGAATTTCCAACACTAAATGCTTAACAAATGTGTTAAGCTTTTAACATGTTTGTTAAATGCTTAACATGTCAGAATATTTAAAAATATTGAAAATACTTGGACAGAATTTATTCCCCTTGTTAATCTACCATTTCTCTTTCATACATTTTATTCATTGTTAGCTTTCAGGGCCCCGTGATGGACTGGTGACCTGTCCAGGGTGAATGCCGCCTCTCATCTGATGACTACTGGAGATGGGTACCATAAGCCCCTTCACCACCCTGCAAGGATCAATATGTTGGATGGAAAGCTTTTAAGGTAGTTTGTCTCCTTTAAGTCCACACTTAGAATAACTTCATAGTTAATGCCAGGATCAACCGATTTTATGATATTGCTGATTACCTTTTTCTACTTCTAACATATGCTGTCATGATGTGGTGCGGTGGACCCAAAAGCAGCAGATAAAGACGTGGTACGGTTTAGAAAATTTAATTAACAAAATCAGAGTCCAACTTACAAAAAAAATGAACATCCAAGGGATCACAAAAACAAACCAAAGCAAATCAAAAACTGAGACACAAAGAGATTCTAAGGCACACAGGGGGAATGACGAGCATAGAAATAAGCAGGGTAACAAGACGAACTGGCGAGCTGTGACTGAAAAAGAGGGGCTTAAGTACTGGGATGTAGTAATTGAAACAATGGCCTAGCTAGATGAGAAGAGTAATTGCAGGAATGAGTAGTTGGCACAGGAGCTGACTGAGGGGCGGGGAGAAGGCGGCACAGGGAAACTAAGGAGATCTTCTGGGGAACACAAAAGGGAGGAAACGGAGAGCTGAAAAATACTACTAAAACAAAAGACACTAAGAGTAAAGAAAACCTTATGAACTAGGAGAGAAAGATATGAGAGAAACCATAACCGAACCTAAATAGAAACAAGGCAGATCTAAGACAATAAGAACTAAGGTACGTAGAGCTAGAGAAACAAGAAGATCTAAACAAAGAAATGACCTAACTAGAGTTACTAAAGGAAGATATACATAGACTCGGACAGAATAACTGAACCTAGAGTGATGAAATTAAGAAATAAACATGACTAGAAACACTGCAGGGGGGGTGAAATAAGAAATAACTAGATGGATAAAATAGAAATAAACTATAGTCACTAAAGAAGGCTCAACATAGACTCAAACACGGACAGAACCTAAGGTAAGAATAAACCTAACTAAAAACACTATAAAGGACTTAAAATAATGAAATCAATAAGACTATTCTAATTACACTAAATACCTCAAATAATAATATCAAAAGGAACATGAAGGGCTAAACTAGAGTAAACTACAACATAAAGCTAAATAAAATGAAAAGCAAAACCAACCCAAAAACCCACAGTCCTGACATATACAGGCAAAGAAGACACCCAGAAATGTTTTTTTCACTCAAGGCATCTGGAGTGTTTTTTCATCATCACATTAGTTCTGATGATGCCACATGCATAGCGAGTCCACAATGTCTTAAAATTGTAAGTCATACTTTTTTCTTTGCTGTTTTTTTTTTAACTCTTTAAAATACAAGTGTTTTCTCTGTTTAATTGCTCTATTGTTCTTTTTTGTAGGTTTCTGTAAAGTGCAGTGATGCAGTGAATAGTAATGTTCTGTCGTTGATCCTCACTGTTCTTAGGAAGGAGAAATGTCAGTTTGTTTACAGTAATACAGGAATATTAAAACAATACTCTAGGGGCGTGCTGTGGTGGCGCAGGGGGTTAGCACGCCCCACGTTTGGAGGCCTTAGTCCTCGACGCGGAAGTCACGGGTTCGAGTCCCGGTCCAGACGACCTTTACCGCATGTCTTCTCCCCTCTGCTCACCCTCCTTCCTGTCTGCCTACTGTGGAAAAAATACGAGCCACTAGCGCTGCAAAAACTCTTCGGAGAAAAAAAAAAAAAAAATTATAAAAACAATACTCTGTCCTTGGTGAAATATTTTTCACATTTCCTCTAAGGTGTATGTATTGCTTTATTGTGCTAATTTTCATAAGCATGTTGTCTGTAAACAGATATCACAGTAGTTCAATTAAATATTCAACTTCTCTTCTATATTCATCTTTTTTTAAAACCAGTGTAAAGGTGATCCAGCACTCTTTTGTCAATTAATGCAGGACAATTAATCTGATTTTAGGCTCATTGGTTACAACTCTGAGGTAGGTTGGGATTTTTTAAATTATTATTATTTTCTTTTATTCCCACTCAGAACAAATGTGTTCTGAGCGAGTATATGTTTTCAATATATATGCAATTGCTACCAAATATTTTATCTATAGACTTCTAACAAATAATTTTAATTAAATGAAGAAACAGCTGTTACATTTATTTTAGTTTCTTTTAAGACTGCTGCAGGAGGCCGCTAGAAATCAAGACCTGTCATTTTAGTATGTAAGCAATGCATTGTTTTCAGTATTCCTACAACCTCACAGATTCACGCTGCCGTCACTAACTGAATGAAAAGTGTCCAATCTCCTTGAATGTTGTGTTAACATAAAGGTCCTGGGAAACAGAGTGGAAGGTCAGTCATCACCGTTTCTCAACACTGTAAAAGAACACAAGCTGTTTGAAGTGTTTTTGAAAGAAAAAGGGAAGAAAATCAATTTCACACATGTGAGGCACTTATGACAAAGTCATGTTTTAAAATAAATGCATTTCTATTGTCATATCATCACCTTGCATGTAAATGGTAAAATGGTAAATGGCTTGTACTTGTATAACGTTTTGTCAAGTACAGAGGACCCCAAATGCTTCACACCACAGTCACTCGCCCATTCTTTCTCTCTCTCTCTCGCACACACACACACACACACCCACCCGCCCACACACACACATTGTGTTTGCTTTTTGCTACATGTAGAAGTGCTGCGATGATGCCTCACCATTTGCAGTGCCAATCAAAATTATTAATGTCCTTTAAACTTATTTGTATTTTGTCACATTATTGGCAAAAACATACATTTACTTCTGTGATATTTTTTGTGCCACATGATGATAAAGTGGGAGAAAACTGACCAACCATCTTAACTGACCAACTGATCAATAGAGAACAGAGGCAAGAAGAAGTTTTGTTCACAGTTTGCCTCAAGTCATGTGGGGGCAAAGCAAACATGTGGAAGAAAATGTTCTGATCAGATGAGACTAGAACTGAAGTTTGTGGCCTGCAGGCAAAATGACCATGACCCTAAAGATGCAGCCTGAGCTTCAATTGGATGGTTCATTAAAGCATGTTCATGTGTCGGAATGGCCCAGTCAAAGTCCAGATCTAAATCTAAATGAGAATATGTAGCAAGACTTCAAACATATCAAAGCTACTGCAAATGTAACTGCTTTGCCTCTCCACTCCGCTGTAATCACTGTACCCAGAGCTTCACACCATCAACAGTGAGAAAATGAAAATATTTGTGCTTGACAGAAATTAAAACCACAAAAGTACACAAGCGAAGAAAAGAAGCGTCAGTGAAGAACAGCTTCCCTGACAGAGTTTACTGTCGGCCATTGAGTTGAATTCCTTTAATTCCAGGCATACACATCAGTTCTCCTTTCATTTTCCTCTCTGTCCTTTACGTCACACATAAAACACAACCTCAGCCACATTCCTGCTCCTCACACACAGCCACTGAATGAACAAAGAGAGTAACAGCCGACCGCAGAGATTGCCCCCAATAAAAGTCATCTGGTGGAGGAAACGGGGGTTATGATGGTGTGGTGTGCTGGGATTTGTTTGTGGTTCAAGGTTTATTAGCAGCCTTGGACTCATTGTGTGTTTTCTGCTGTCTGGAACCCCTGTTGTTCAAAGTCAGGAGCCAATGGCTGCAAAAAACGAGAACACAGAAGGAAAGTTGCTCTTCACTTTTGTGTAGCAGTTTGACGGTATCAACTCTTTGTGGTTGGTTGGTTACTGCTGAGGTCATAAAAAGCTGCATAATATCTTAACTTTTACTTTACAGCTTATTTAACTGGGCCTCTGGGCATACCTTGTTGCAAAACTGATTGTTCATAACCCCAACTTCACCTTAACGCTGAATAAAAACCCCTCTGCGAGTGAACCCCAGCTGCTTGCTACAAACTTTCATTCAAAATAAAATTGGTCTTGTCTAACTTACCGTTATCCTAAGTGAGTGAGTTTATAAAATGTCTCCACAGTTTGGGATACCACATAGTTTCTTTTCATTTTCATAAAGAATCTTTCAGTTTTTAACATAAAAAGGGTGACAATTAATTATTAATTAAAACATGTATCATTATTAATGTATTATCTTATGAAATTATTTTTCCTCATTTCACATAATTTTTCAGGTAGTCATTTGGGAACTACCTGAACTTCTTTGGTGGACTCTGGATTTTTCAACCTTTATTTTCCAATAAAGGTTAAAAAAGTCTACCTTTATTTTGAATACATTTAGACAGCTTTGAAAAAGTAATTTTCTTTAAAACAAAATCACTAACTGGTACCACTACTGTCCACTACTGTCAATACTGTCACCTCTCCAGCACACTCCATTGGTTTTCTAGAACATGTAGCTCTGGAGTCTGACATGTAGGCTGGATGTTTTGGAAGAGTCAGAGTGAGGCAGATTACAGGACTGACAAGTCTTTTCAAACATCTTGCTTCATGTTTGGGATGTTTATCCTGATGAAAAATCCAATGATGACCCATTTTCAGTTCACTGACAAAGTCCATCAGATTTGTGATGTTTACTGTGATCAGGAAAACTTAACAAAGTCTATAAATATAACCTTGGTTTTTATGCCAAAAACAGTGTCTGGTGCTGAAAAACTAAATCTCATCTGACCAAACGCTCACTTCCAGTTAAAGTTCCAGTGAAGTTCAGTACAGCGGGCAGCACAGTGGATCCCCGGTGTTCACAGCAATTAGGGACGACATCCGTCCATCAACAGATACAAACACTTAGACTGTCTGTTTTATATTTTCAAACACCAATTAATAATTATTAGGCATCAATATTAAGCATCAATATGACAGTAGAAATAATATTATCATTATAGCAGAAGCTAATATCCACAGTCTTCCTTACCTCTGCTATTGGGGGCGCAGCCAATCAGTGCTAAAGAAAATACCTGATTGGCTGCTACGCAAATATCCAACTATACCATATCAAGTAGTATTGATATGCTACTTGATACAGTACCGTATCAAGTATAGTACTGTACTGCCAAACTACTTTTCATTATACTTTTCATTATTTTAGGTATGCTCAATAGGACCAATTGCACTCTACTCATGTGGATTCATCTTTGTCTATGGTGATATGCCTCAAATATTCCAGCATTTCTTTAGCTGTCCGTGAAACTTGGAGTCCTAATTAACATCTTAGAAACTTTCTAAGTAGTTTAAAAAATGTGCTTAAGAAATAAGGTAAATGGATTTAAAAAGAAATGAGACTACCAGCAGATAAGAAGGGAGACAAGATCTTCTGCATGCTTTGTTTTTGGATACAGTTCTTTGGGAATCTTTGAATGATCAAGATCATGTTTAAAGATTATAAGACAGTCTGGTTACATTCATGTTTCTATTTGATTTCTATGTAATCAAGTTCAGTACCAAAGATGACGACTGCATGTCTCTACTGGTCACATCCTAGGCTATTGACAGTCCACCACATACAATTTGGATATTTGAAAGCAAAATAAGAAATCATGCATTTGCACAATACTCCATTTGTGTATGATGCAAAACATATTTAAACTGTCATAACTGTAAAACTACACATGTTTTCACACTTTTCATAATGACTGCTTTAATCCCTTATACACATTCACTCTGGATCAAACAGACATCTTGATGTAAAGTGTACTGCCTGATAAGCCGTTCTGATAGGAGAAGGTGAGCTCCCAACAAAGACACTGACGTCTTCATTTAGATCAGAGTCAGGTAACAGACAGATGTTAAATAAATGTATTATAAATTATTTATTTGGGAAATTGCATTGTCCTGTAAATATGTGTTTGATAAACATCTGTGAAATATTCAGTATGGGGACATCTTGTTCTGTCCAGGGTTCTCAATTTAACTTCAAAATTAGATACACAATGTATAATGTGTCTGATTTTACATGCATTTGACGACTGATTACTGGAAAGAAGTACAGAGAAAGGATGCGTCTGAACTAAGATGACCATGAGACTGAAAACAATGTCTCTGTGAGGCTGAAGGAGATCTTATTTTCCACGCTATTTTCATGCTTGCCTCTTCGGTGGAACATAATTGCTCTGGTCACAGAACAAAGTATCAAAGTGTAACCAACACTTCCATTGGTGTCTCAAAGAAACCATTTGGCACCGTTGGATATGACTTTCCCATCAAACACAGAATTACAAATGGTGAATGAAAGGAGATTACCAGATTCAGGGACTGCAACCTTACACAAAACTAAATTCTGGTTTACAATTAAGAGAGCATATCCCATGTTCTTCATCTCTTCTGAGCCAGAGGACTCGTTTTGAATTCCTGCAAGGATGGACGGAGGATACAATGAACAGATGGTGATACATGAAGGGTCGACTGTGAGAAGCAGGGTACGAGGATGTGTTGCCACTAGGGAAGGAGGCAAATCATTGCCTAGAGGAGAGATTTTTTCTTTAAACATACAGTATATTTGCACGTACTTATTTTGCTGGCTGTTGATAAACAGTCATGGTCATTGTAAGTATTTGTTCTTGTTGGCAGAGAATAAATTGGATTATCGTGTTATTACGGTGGCATAAACGGTTCAGCAGTCAATAACAAACATGTGAGCAGATGATGTGTGTATGACCTGTTCCAGTTTGTGACAGAAATCAGATTAAAGGCATACAGACAATTTTCAATGAATTTTGCTTTAAAAAAGGCCATGTTGACAAGATCAGACCTTGTATTTCAAAGTTTTTTATCTTTTTTTTGTGATCTTTGTAGTTTTTCAGTTGCAATCATCTTCAGAAGAATGGGAGTTTAATCAACAACTTTGCTTGGACCTAGAAGAGGCCTTCATGCATAAAGATGTTCCTGTCCAGCACAGCTTGGCAACAAACCAATTCTAATTCAGCCCACAACCCACCTATTTTCTAAGTGTAGATATGAAATTGTATAACTTTGCAGCTTTGGTCATTTTATAATATCGTTTTGGGAGGTTAGAAATATGGTTTTATATCTTGAATAAATAATTCAATCACTGAAGGGCAATAATCCAACCTTCAAATGTTATGTAGAAAAAATGGTGTTGTTCTCCACTCCCCTACTCCTTCTTGTACCTCATTAGTTTAGGTCATTTCATGCAATCCCTGCTCCAGATGAGTTTAACAGGGGGTCATCGACTTATTTTGGGGGGCAAAATGAATCTACTTAGCTGAACATAAACAACATCAATAGCCTACAGGCTACTTGTTAACAAGTAGCCTTTAGGCTATATTGGTATTAGCTAGTCATCTTTAGCTAACATAACCTGCATCCAATCGCATTACTCAACTCACTTTGTTAGTTGGGGAGTGGGATGAGGCTCGGGGGGGGGGGGGGGGGGGGGGGGGGGGGGGGGACGAGTGCCAAGTTCTTTGAGTCTTGCTGGTTTGCCGCCATGATTCTAACACACACCTGCGCATGTTTTCATGCATGAAATTTTTATGCAAGAGGTTTTAGATACGAAATGCAGGATATTTATTTGCTTATGTATTTTAAATAAATCAAGTCGCAAGACAGACAGCAAGAGGTATTCAGAATATTCAAAGTACTAAATGAAAAAGACGTTAAGAATAAATTACATTTATTCAACTTTATATTATTGGCTGTACCCGCTGAGAGTGCACTGTTCGTACCAACCATGTAATTCCGTAACCGCACCAGAAGGACGTTTCATACCCGCTTTGATCACCGAATCCTGAATATCATAATTGCAGGAAGGCCATCTGGATTTCTTCAGATGAATCTGACCGTAAAAACAGAGTTTAATGTATAAATACTCCTGCCCCATTTTCTGTGTTTTTGACAACAAACTAATACATCAAAATGCAAAACAAACAGCAAAACATGTCAAATCCAGGTTGCCCTGACGGGGCGGTGATAGGAGAATTTTAATTATTTGATATTATCTATTATTCCATAGAACTATTGTAATTATACAATCCATTCTCACTCCCAACTCGTCATATATTGACGCATCGGACGGTCCGTCCGTTTTGATTGTTTGAGACCAAAAACGCTTTATCTCAGCGAGAGAAGTGAAAAAGTGACAATATGTGAATTTTCAGCACTGAGATCAATTTTCAGGCTTATTAGCTTTGGAACAGCATAGAAATGCTGAGATGCATTAGTTCTGGTGGTTTGAAGCTGGAACCAAGTCTAAATTTTGAGTTTCATGAGTTTTGAATGTTAGAGACCAAAAACGCTTTATCTCAGCGAGAGAAGTGAAAAAGTGACAATATGTGAATTTTCAGCACTGAGATCAATTTGCAGGCTTATTAGCTTTGGAACAGCATAGAAATGCTGAGTTGCAGTAGTTCTGGTGGTTTGAAGCTGGAACCAAGTCTAAATTTTGA
Source organism: Xiphophorus hellerii (assembly GCF_003331165.1). NCBI lineage: Eukaryota > Metazoa > Chordata > Actinopteri > Cyprinodontiformes > Poeciliidae > Xiphophorus > Xiphophorus hellerii. Next base: position 2,011,557 of record NC_045677.1, read on the forward strand.
GTTTCATGAGTTTTGAATGTTAGAGACCAAAAAAGCGTTTTCTCGTCGAGAGAAGTGAAAAAGTAACATTATGTGAATTTTCAGCACTACGCTCAATTTTCAGGCTTATTAACTTTGGAACAGCATAGAAATGCTGAGATGCATTAGTTCTGGTGGTTTGAAGCTGGAACCAAGTCTAAATTTTGAGTTTCATGAGTTTTGAATGTTAGAGACCAAAAACGCTTTATCTCAGCGAGAGAAGTGAAAAAGTGAAAATATGTGATTTTTCAGCACTGAGATCAATTTGCAGGCTTATTAGCTTTGGAACAGCATAGAAATGCTGAGTTGCAGTAGTTCTGGTGGTTTGAAGCTGGAACCAAGACTAAATTTTGAGTTTCATGAGTTTTGATTGTTTGAGACCAAAAACGCTTTATCTCAGCGAGAGAAGTGAAAAAGTGACAATATGTGAATTTTCAGCACTACGCTCAATTTTCAGGCTTATTAACTTTGGAACAGCATAGAAATGCTGAGATGCATTAGTTCTGGTGGTTTGAAGCTGGAACCAAGTCTAAATTTTGAGTTTCATGAGTTTTGAATGTTAGAGACCAAAAAAGCGTTTTCTCGTCGAGAGAAGTGAAAAAGTAACATTATGTGAATTTTCAGCACTGAGATCAATTTGCAGGCTTATTAGCTTTGGAACAGCATAGAAATGCTGAGTTGCAGTAGTTCTGGTGGTTTGAAGCTGGAACCAAGTCTAAATTTTGAGTTTCATGAGTTTTGAATGTTTGAGACCAAAAAAGCTTTATCTCAGCGAGAGAAGTGAAAAAGTGACAATATGTGAATTTTCAGCACTACGCTCAATTTTCAGGCTTATTAACTTTGGAACAGCATAGAAATGCTGAGATGCATTAGTTCTGGTGGTTTGAAGCTGGAACCAAGTCTAAATTTTGAGTTTCATGAGTTTTGAATGTTAGAGACCAAAAAAGCGTTTTCTCGTCGAGAGAAGTGAAAAAGTAACATTATGTGAATTTTCAGCACTACGCTCAATTTTCAGGCTTATTAACTTTGGAACAGCATAGAAATGCTGAGTTGCAGTAGTTCTGGTGGTTTGAAGCTGGAACCAAGTCTAAATTTTGAGTTTCATGAGTTTTGAATGTTAGAGACCAAAAACGCTTTATCTCAGCGAGAGAAGTGAAAAAGTGACAATATGTGATTTTTCAGCACTGAGATCAATTTTCAGCCTTAGTAGCGCTGGAACAGCATAGAAATGATGAGTTGCAGTAGTGCTGGTGGTTTAAAGCTGGAACCAAGACTAAATTTTGAGTTTCATGAGTTTTGATTGTTTGAGACCAAAAACGCTTTATCTCAGCGAGAGAAGTGAAAAAGTGACAATATGTGAATTTTCAGCACTACGCTCAATTTTCAGGCTTATTAACTTTGGAACAGCATAGAAATGCTGAGATGCATTAGTTCTGGTGGTTTGAAGCTGGAACCAAGTCTAAATTTTGAGTTTCATGAGTTTTGAATGTTAGAGACCAAAAACGCTTTATCTCAGCGAGAGAAGTGAAAAAGTGACAATATGTGAATTTTCAGCACTGAGATCAATTTGCAGGCTTATTAGCTTTGGAACAGCATAGAAATGCTGAGATGCAGTAGTTCTGGTGGTTTGAAGCTGGAACCAAGTCTAAATTTTGAGTTTCATGAGTTTTGAATGTTAGAGACCAAAAAAGCGTTTTCTCGTCGAGAGAAGTGAAAAAGTAACATTATGTGAATTTTCAACAATGAGATCAATTTTCAGGCTTATTAACTTTGGAACAGCATAGAAATGCTGAGATGCATTAGTTCTGGTGGTTTGAAGCTGGAACCAAGTCTAAATTTTGAGTTTCATGAGTTTTGAATGTTAGAGACCAAAAACGCTTTAGCGAGAGAAGTGAAAAAGTCTAAATTTTGAGTTTCATGAGTTTTGAATGTTAGAGACCAAAAAAGCGTTTTCTCGGCGAGAGAAGTGAAAAAGTGACATTATGTGAATTTTCAGCACTACACTCAATTTTCAGGCTTATTAGCTTTGGAACTGCATAGAAATGCTGAGTTGCAGTAGTTCTGGTTGTTTGAAGCTGGATCCAAGACTAAATATTGAGTTTCATGAGTTTTGAATGTTTGAGACCAAAACCGCTTTATCTCAGCGAGAGAAGTGAAAAAGTGACAATATGTGAATTTTCAGCACTACACTCAATTTTCAGGCTTATTAGCTTTGGAACAGCATAGAAATGATGAGTTGCAGTAGTTCTGGTTGTTTGAAGCTGGAACTAAGTCTAAATTTTGAGTTTCATAGGCTCTAGACTTGGTTCCAGCTTCAAACCACCAGAACTACTGCATCTCAGCATTTCTATGCTGTTCCACAGCTAATAAGCCTGCAAATTGAACGCAGTGCTGAAAATTCACATATTGTCACTTTTTCACTTCTCTCGACGAGAAAACGCTTTTTTGGTCTCAAACATTCAAAACTCATTAAACTCAAAATTTAGTCTTGGTTCCAGCGTCAAACCACCAGCACTACTGCAACTCATCATTTCTATGCTGTTCCAAAGCTAATAAGGCTGACAATTGAACGCAGTGCTGAAAATTCACATATTGTCACTTTTTCACTTTTCTCACTGAGATAAAGCTTTTTTGGTCTGCCTCAACCCTTTCACCCTTTTATGTCTAGCTTTTCTGCATCACTCATAGTGTCACTGTTTCCATGGAAACTAATGATGCCCTCTCTACTCCATTATGCCGATGTAGACATTCTGCTGACGTCCTCACCTTGTACGGGTGGAATAATACTAATAATCTCCTGCAGTTTCCACCAGAAATGTGATTTAAACCGAGTTCTTACACATTCTCCTGGCCTTTATTGAATTTTAAAATCACATCAAGTCTATCTGAGGTAAAGTTCAAAGCATGAAATGCTCCTTGATGTTATTATGCAGGAGTAGCAAATTTAAACTAGGCCACAAGAAGTGCTGTAGTTTTCTCTGACCAGAGAGTAGAGCAGATCAGTGAGCTGAAAGAAGGCTCCTACACATTGCTCATATTTAAGAAAGATTCAGTTGTTTGCTCATTTTCCCGGTAAACAGTCATGTGGAACTTTCAGGAGTACCACGCATCAAACAAAGTAAATTTAGCAGTTGTGTGTTTTAGCTTTGTGCTCAATGCAAACGTGATGGCCCAATAATGCCACTGCAAAATGGCAATAGTGTGCTTGTCTTATTATTACTATTATTATTATTATTATTATTATTCTAAAATTTATTGATGGTTGACAGTTCACTGGTTCCACATATCCTTGACTTATTATTTGCAATCTGGCTTGGGTAAAGTGACCGTTGAGAGAGAGAGAGAAAGACAAGAGTGTCAATTTATAACCCAGTTTTTCTCCAAGAGGTGAGTAGACTATGAGATTATCAACCGTTTACATATTTAGCTTAGCTACAGACTACTGTTTGCCTCCATTTTACTAGCATTTAAGGAAAGAATTTAACATTATATTCATATATTTAATATGTTCCTGTACGTCTTACCACACTTAACAACAGACAAGTCAGTCAGCAGCAGCTCTAACCCCGATACCAGCATAATCCCTCCCCCCTGTCCCAGTGAAAAAGGTGAGCAACTCTATGTTTCAGTGACAATCTAGTTAGTATCATACCAGGGATTTTTCCTGTCTCTCTACTCTCTTTACAATTACACAACAAAACATATGTATTTATTACTCACAGAAATTCAATCTTCATAAAATCTTCCATTAGCCCCTCTAGAAGTAAGTGAATGAGGTTGATTGACAGCGCTAACACTGTTCTCCTGGTTCTGATTGGTTGTTTTTGGTCAGAACGTTGCATTTCTTTAGACAGCAGTAGCAGCTCAGGGAGGAGTTGGAGGAGATTGTTCTTTTCACAGATTATCTGTTTCATAGCAAACTGTCATGACATGTTAACAGCTTTAACAAATATGAAAAAACATATTTTTTTATTAAAGTTATATTCTGCAGCATGAACAAAATGCAACAACATAGCATTTTTTTTTTTAGAAGTCTGGATTGCTTCATGTATATTTTGCAAGTTGCCTGTGACTGTTGATGGTGGGGAGAGACATTTCAATAAGCTAACACTAATAATAAAAAAATAATAATAAGCAACCTGTTTGCTGTATTTTATGTGGTCTGTTTCATGTAAAATTCACTAGCAGTGAATATTGTGCTAGTATCAGAATTGAACCAAAGAAAGCAAGGCAGTTGCAAGCCCAAGAGTTCTGGCAGCTCACGTGGTCCTTCCTACCAAGCCATATGTGTTCATATTGTCCTCATTTTTTAAGAATCCTTCTCATTGTAGAACCAGATTATTTGAAACTTACAGTGTGAGGGACCAGACTCAAACGAGGACAAAAAAAGTGTTCAAAGTAGAAAAAGTTTACATTTAATTCTTCCAAAAATAGTTAGCAAAGCATAAATATTTAATGCAAGAATAAGTCAAAGGATAAGTAACAAATTTGGACCCAAATTAACTGAGGTCAACTGAACACAAACAAAACTGACCTGCAAACAGAACAAAAGACTGCTTAAATAGGGGTGGAGCAACCTAAATCTACCACATGAGGGAGGCACAACATAACAAAAGAACATACAAATACAAAATTAACTAAAGCATCCTATGAAACAAAGCACAATTAACTTTAACTTAATTGTTAAACTATTGTTTAACAATTAAGTTAAAGTTAATACTTATTATTATACTTATTATTATAAGTGAATATTTAACTGACAAAATTAACTAATTAAAATCAACTTGAAACAACAAAGTCTCCCTCCCTTCAGTCTTTTAAAAAACACATGGTATGCTCCAGGTGGTATGTAGTTGCAGCACCTCAAACAAAAGAACAAGTGTAAGTAAACCATTCACAGACATTAACTAAAGTGTGCACCCATTAGAAAATATATGTCTAAATGAAAAATCTAACTTGAGCATACTATAAGCTGTAACTAATATAAAGAAAAAATAAATGCTAACACGATGTGGTGGTGGTAGGAACATCCACCACAGACAGCATTTAGTTCTCAGTAAACACTGCTGATGCTTACCTTACTGGTAACTGTGGAACAGTTGATTTTCTTTTGCCAATATTTACCCACTTAATCACTTTTATTGTTTTTTTTTTCTGTATGACATATGAATGTTTTTAAGTTGAATAGTTAAAACCGTTTTGTTTTCCTTTATGAAGCTACAGATATTTATAAATTGCAAAACAATTGTGAAACACATTACCCTGCAGACTGAAATCACAGGGTGTTTGTGGCTCATGGCAGTGCAGTCGCCTTTCCACTGACTGCTTTCCTCATCTCGCAGTCAAAGTTTCCTTCCCCTTTTAGCTTCATACCCACTTGAAGTTTTAGAACCACCTTCATTTTGATCTCTCTTTGGACTAATTTGTATGAATGTTGAATGTGAGTACTTGGTGTTTCCAGAGGGAGCAAAAGGTGAGAAGGTTCTATATGCGGTCTGGCACATTAAGTCCTGCTTTTTTAGTAAAAGACAACAGAAACAGATGTCCATTTTGTTTCTATTCTATTCTATTCTATTCTACTGTGTTAAGTTGAGTTAAAGGAACACTGGAGCCTGCTCTTTCTTTGCTAGGCCTTTGCCTCTTACACCTTCCCCGCCCAGTTCTCCTCTGGCCAACCTGCGTTTTTTTATGATATGACATCAAACCACAATGCATTGCACTGTTTGTAGTTTACCCAAGGTCTCCATGGCGATAAAAACCGGTTCGGCCCCCTTATTCAAATTGAACCGGAAACCAAGATCATTTTGGGCCAATCTCTGCGCTCTGGAGTGACATAATGGAATTTTTGGGGGTAGAACGCAAGCAAGGTCTGGCGCTGCGCATAGCAGACGTGCCATCGGGAAAAGACAATGTCATAGGCGCGCAGAGGAGACACATCAGGAGGCGCACCACCTGAAGTTCTGGGCTGACATAGAGACTGCGCACACAAAGGACACGGAGAAAGTGTCCCGATCGACATTTTCCCCCCTCCTGTCTGTATTGAAACCACTCGTACCTCATGTGAGGGTGTAGAATGGAAACAACTCTCTACCCGGTCCCCGTGGTGAACAGCATCTAGAGCACGATGATGAAGAAGGAGATCAGCCTGAACCAGGAGGATCAGAACTCAGAACTGAAGCCGAACCCGCTCCGGGACACGGGTGGAATTATAAACTCGCAGGATTTGGGACTCCTAAAACTAGCCTCTCCGGACCTGGAGCGTCTTATTATCCAGTCTCACCCGAACTCTCAGTTCATGTTTCCGAAGTCGGCCAGTGAGGAGCAAGAATTCGCGGAAGGCTTTGTCAAGGCGCTTGAGGACCTTCACAAGCAGAACCAGCTGAGCGACGCAGGGTGTGTGTCCGTGGACCGGCTGGAGCTCCTCGGATCCCCCAGCACCGCCGGATCCACGGGGCTCCAGCCGTCGGACCTCCCCGTCTACACCACCCTGAACGGCTACGCCGCTGCTCCGCTGGGCGCCGCCGCCATTAACTACTCCACGGACACCATCTCCTTCCCGCCACCGCCTACCCACGCGGCCAGCGCGCAGCAGCAGGCGGCCGCCGCGGCGGCGCTGTCACGGCTCCAGCAGTCCGTCAGCGCGATGAAGGACGAGCCGCAGACAGTCCCGGACATGCAGAGCTGCGGGGACAGCCCTCCACTGTCTCCCATCGACATGGACAACCAGGAGCGCATCAAGGCGGAGCGGAAAAAGCTGCGGAACCGGATAGCCGCCTCGAAGTGTCGCAAGAGGAAGCTGGAGAGGATCTCCCGGCTGGAGGAGAAGGTCAAAACCCTGAAGACGCAGAACACCGAGCTGGCCTCCACTGCCAGTGTGCTAAGGGAGCAAGTGGCCCAGCTGAAGCAGAAGGTGATGAGCCATGTCAGCAGCGGATGCCAGCTTTTACCAAACCAGGTGCAGGCATACTGACGCTTTCCTACGGGGAGCTGGATGCTCTCCTATAATAATCAACATTAAATTCCTGTAACTACGGATCTTACCACAGACTTAAGGTGAGGCCGTTATTGCGCATGCCCACAGATCTTGACAAACCAAACTTGCACAGCGACCGACATGAACTATCACCTGGAAACGAAGCAGGTGTGGATCCCAGACTGCCTGGATTCAACAGGAACCGACTGTTTACCAAGCCTTGTAGCTGTCCGCCTCTGTCCGCTGCACCGGAGCGGAACAAACAGAGCCCAGGGTCTCACCAAGTGCTCTCATCTACAATGTAATAGAATATCTTACCTGTTTACAAGCACTTAATAATAATAACTATATTTTATTTACTGAAACATTTAGTCTTATTTCCGCCTTCTTTACTTGGTGAAAAGAAGCCCTATCTTGTCTTGTTGAATATGTTGTCAGTAATCATTGTAGGGTTTGCTGCTCAGCTCTTCAGTCGCCATACTTTTATGAATGTATGAATGTGTATGAACTGAGAACGTCTGTATACATGTGTACTGGACCAGCGTCCTTCTGACATCTATTAAATTCACTACATTATTTAACTTCAAGCGTCGTGTGAGTCAGTAAGGGGAGAGTTGTTTACAGTTACGATGGATGACTTCTTGTTTTTGCTGCATGGGCCAAAAAAAATAAATAAATAAATAAAAATCTTTTTTCCATTTATAAACGCAGAACAGCTGCGTGAGGTACTGACTTAATCATATTCAGATATACAAATGTAGACCACCTACATGTTGACATAAGGAAATTTAGCGCGTGCGGACAACGCCTAAAAGACAAATCTTTTACATGCCATCCATAGCCGCGCTGCCGTGGTGTAATAATTCCGTTAACTCAATGAAACTAGGAAATTTAGGTGTTATTAATTTCGTGCTGTACTCCACAGCAAAGGGAAAACCCGTTTAAGTGCAACTCTCAAAACCACGTCTTCCTCGCTCTTTTCATTGGCCAGGCAACACATAGACTCGTTTCCATAGCAACTGACAACAACTCGCCGCCCCTAAAAAAACACTGCAATATTTCCCACACAAAGAGCAGGACATTCAGTTTGTTGCAGTAATATGGCTTTAGGCTTAATGTTTATGTTGCGATTATTAATAAGTGATTGCTGTACGAGGAGAAAACTATAAATATATCGCTGCACTTTACTGTATGGCTAGCTCGCTGTCACTCTGCAGTTGTGGAGTCACAATGTCTGGGCTCATGAGTGCCCCCTGCCATGAGGCAAGAGAACTGCCTGCCTCACCTAGAATCTGTTCTCTGCCGTTTCTGATCGCTCCTCAGCACACGAAACACGTTACACACATAGTTTGCAACAAAAAAACACTGTACATTATATACATAAGCTAAATTATGGAAAACAGGTTCATATATTAAATGTTTTTTAACCACTTTATTGGCGATTCTCCCCTGATCGCACGTCACTGACGCAGAATAGTTATGTAAATTTAAAATTCAACATTTTTATTGCAGTAATGTAGTCGGACTAATGTTTACATTTATTTATAAACCATTGTAGATCCGTAACATAAAAGGGTCTGTCTTTTTATGAAAGGTGCTAGTGTCCTACTGTCTATGAAAAACACAAGAGAACAGCTGAGAGACAAAAACTGTGTTGTACCAAACAACTTCGATGCTACGAAGAAGATTTATGTGAAAAAAGGCTAACTTTTACAAATTACAAAAAGTGTCTGTCTATATCAAATATATCCGAATTTAACTTTGACCCCAAACCTGGTAAATTTTATTCTGCAAAACAACTGCCCTCTGTTGGCTAAAATATTAACTGACAAACATTTTAAAGAATAAAAATACATTAAGACTTGAACTTTGTGATTTTCTTCTATTTTGTCATAAAAACAAAACAAAAAAAGCATTTTGGCACGCAAGTTTGGTTGGAAGATGTAGTTTAATAATGTCTTCAGTTTTTTCTTCTACCTCAACATTTCCAATTTCAGAATGGGGAAAAAATAATAACTGAAGCCTGAATTCAAAGTAAGAAAGTTGGAGACATGGAAATCCAACATGGCTGTGATGCATTTAAATCTCTGATAGCAGCAGGAAACAATAATTTGGGAAAATAGGACCACAATAATCAAGAGTAATTTCTTACAAATAAGTTGTGCTCTACATGTGACAAGAGTTTTGTTGTATAGTCCATGTCTGACCAGAATCTTCCAAACCTTCAGGAGTTATGTCTGAAGAAACTAAGCTGGACATTTTAGGCCACAACACCAGCAGAAACAACACTGGAAGTAATCTAAAGAACATGGCGGTGGTATGAGCAGGACTTTTCTCTGTTTGAACTTGTTTTTTTGTGTTTTTTTTTTAAGATGCATAAAATTGCAGAGTTTTAAATATGAATCATTTAAAAAGTTGCAAAAGAAAGCAAAACATAAAGCAGGATTTTATTTTTCATTATCACTGTAAGAAAAAAATTGAACAAAAGAATGTCTTTAGCTCTAGTATTTGAGATTATTGTATGATTGTGTGATTCAATCTATCTGCACTCTCCAATGATAAAAAAAAGCAGGTAGTTTATAACAGGAACATGCGACTTTTATTGTATAGACATCAAATAAGCCAGAATTAATTCTCATGCAGATCTGCAAGGAAATCTGAATGTTACACAATCCATTTTGAAAGGCTGTTTATTCCAGTGAATCTTGGAACTTGTAGTTTTATCTCTAATCCAAATTTCTCAACTTTTACTGCAATGCAGAAAACAAAAAAAAGACCACTGCCTTTCTCAGTAAGAAAAAGAGTGATGGTAGTTACACTGAATGAACTAACGCCACATTTTAAGACATAAAGATTTCTTAAGACCCAACATATAAAACCAGAGAATATTTAAAACTCTTTTAGGATTTATTATTTATTGGATTAGAAAATTAACTTGCAGAAACCCTGGTTTTGCAATGCCAGCATGTTCAACTCAAATGAACACCTTCTGATTATAATAATTTAAAGTTTTATATGTGGTCTTTTTCCCCAAATCAGCAAAATCTCCATGAAAAAATTAAGATCTTGTGAACAACAATAGAACCAACACAAACCTCCTGCATTTATTACGGTTTATTGGTTCCTTATTTTAGTAAACCTGGTATTACAGAATTACAACACAGTTCACACAACTATTATCTGACAGGAAGGATGTTCCTATTTACAGTTAGGAATTCTGCCATGGATGATTGAAGGAGAACAGGACTGATATGCTTTTTACTCTTTAGCAAAGTTAAAACTGTAGCAAAACACAATAAATAAATCTAATAATTAAAAAAAAACAGTAAACAAGTCAAACGTGAACAAAAATAGTCAAAATCACTGTTTTATGAAGAAGTCAGAGTATTCAGGTAACCTGCAGCAGTGATTTCCCTTTTTGACACCAGACAGGCTCAACAGAACATTTCTAACCAACAGTCAGGGAACTTGGACCTTAGATTTATTCAGAATACTTAAAAAAAAAAAAATCCTGAAAATGCTCTTTATTCAGTTGCTTTTACTCACACGCGCCTTGTTTTACAAATCTAAGTTGTCTTAACTGAGTGTGGGGAATCATAGTAGTTACAAAACTGATATCAAAAGACAAACTCCTCACTAAAGCTACTTGAGCATGATAAGTTCTCACTCTGGAATGTTTTAATGCTCTACTCTCCCCCTCAAAAGGAATCATCCTACATGCTGCTCTGCTAACACTCCTTTTCCAGAAGTGCTGGAAAACGTCGGGCTACTGAATACGAGCAAACATCTCCTCAAAACATGCAGAATATAATGCATAATCTTAAATACTACAAAAATATAAGTTAGGTCATAAATACGAAAATAAATAATTCATGTTGGCGCATGGCTCAGCAATTTTGTGACTGCATGAGTTGGTTAGTAGTAAAAACGAGCTCAGACACATCCTTCATCGCATTGGCATAAACCAAAGCAGACAGCCTCAAAAATCCCAACATGTTCTGCAGAAAACAGACAGATCGGTTCTGATGGCATGTCAGACTACCTGGGGGTTCTGATAGTCCAATTAGTCTCTGGATCAATGTGTCCCTTCACCTCGTCATCAGAACCTCATCTTCTTCCCACCTACTTCCATTTTGTACCAGTAAACAAACCATTTAATTTTCACTTGACCAATGTGCATAATTTTATGTCTCTCGATAAATAGGTGTTTAGAAGAATAATGGAAGGAAGATTTTTTTAAAATAGCTCTGATCAGACATGTAGTCTAATTTAATTCAGTATAATTTTTGTAAGATTTTCAATGGAACACAATTCCCATAGATTAGAATTTTTCCAACCGTTTGAACCACTTGGTTCTTATGAAATTATTCCTTAAAAATGATTTATAGAAGTCATATCTCAGACTCCAATGTCTCACTTTCTCAGTTTCTAACTATACAGCCAAACAAAGATGAAAAAAGATGTGGCAAAAGCAAATGAGATGGACTAGCAGTGCTTCCCAACAATTGATGGAGTAATCCAGGACATGTTACTGGGGAATATCGTCTCTGCTACCTGGATACTGAGCTGTTAGGATCTCATGACAGCCATGATACTGTCATACAGCAAACAAGTTTCAGACAGAGGCTTCTTCAGATTTGTTGGCATACTGACTGCTACTGACTGATCCTTTGTGCCTGCAGCATCACCTTCAACAACAACTGTTTGAAGATACTTGGATGATGAGTTAAGACATTTCATTTCCTTTTAGGATAAATAAGTTGTTTTTTTAAAATTGAATTAAATAAAATTATTCCCTACAGCAGGACATAAAAAGTTCCTATTACTGGTTGTTAAAGTGGGTACAAGACGTACCTTTGCTGAGAACAGATTGATGCATGATTGGTACAAAATGTTCTGATGCACAGAAGGAAACAACTAAAACTGCAGAAGAGTGGAATGGCGAAAGGAGGAATGACCAACACCCACTATATGCACTGAATAAAAGCTGTGGGGTGTCAAGAGTTAAACATCAGAAACTTTTCACACCAATCTGGCATTTTAAAATAGTAGAGGGAATGGGAGTGATGAGAGCAAAACCAGTAAAATCAACAGCTCATACAAATAAACCAGTCAGAAGAAGCGTGAAAACATCAACAACTGACTACAACACAGGCAGGAATCCAACCACTGCTTCACAATCAGTTTATATGGATACTGTAAATATCTGCATTTTAAAATGCACATTTATTGACATTTGAAGATATTTATAAAATCTTGAGTGGCCAGAGACATTTGATATTCTCCTACTGTGATGTATGACTTAGAGCCAATGCTCAATGAGTTTTATAAATGCATCAAACATCCAGGTTATGCTGTTCCTTATCCAGGTCCAACCAGAATGTTGACTTACTTTTTCATAGAGATTTACTATATGCTTTTGCTCTCAAAAGTAAAAACACCTTTGTTAAGATGCTAGGTTTGTGTGAAATAAAAAAAAACTATGATCAAATGATCACTTTTCCCACATCTAGTCCAACAGGCATCCTGTTCAATTCATCTGGAAACAAACATCAGTTAGAGGGGAAGATATAAAACAAATAAAAAATTTTAATTATCTAGTTGCATGAGTGTGCAAACCCTGAAACTAATACTTTTGATTCAGTCTTCCTAACTTCATCACTATATAAATTATAGTAAATCTGATTAAATGTAAACAACATTCAGCTGTTCTTGAGATAATTTTTTTCCTGATGTTGGATGATCAGGAAAAATCTTTAGCTATAGCTCTGCAGAACAGATCAAAGGTACCAGTCAGAAGATGGTACATGAAAATCCTCAGCATTACATTCAAATCATAGCACAATGCAAACAGATATCAATAAAATAGGGACAACAGCCATGTTCTGTTAACAGGACATTTCTCCAAAACTGATTAAGCTATAATGATGAACTGATTAAATGTAATCACTGGGTCAGTGAGGTTGATAGTAGACTAACAGCAACACGGAAAGAGCTGCAGGAAAAAGTGCTGGGTGTGTTCTATATGTTTCTAACAAGCAGAAAAAGGAGCTGGGATGTCCGACTCCTGCACACATCCAGAACTTCCACTACCATCTGATAAAACCCAAATAGATTTTCTGGGCCACAATAACAGCAAGTTTCAATAAAAGAACATCATACCCACAATGAAACATGGTGGTGGAAGCATTATGCTCTGGGGTTGCTTATCTTCAGAGGAAGATGTTTTTTTGTCACAGTGGGTGAGATTATGCACAGCTCCAAATAAAACGCCGAAGTGTCTCCTACAAAGCTGAAGTTGAAGGTGGATTTGATGTTTTAGCATCACCGTGAGTCTGAGGAGAATGTCTTCACTGGAGCCAAGAAATGAATCTGAACCCGAGAAGGGATGTGGAAAACATATGTCCTCACAAGTGGATAGATTTGGAGAACTTTGATCTGAGTGGGTAAATATTACTAAAGCCTTGTAAACACGTAGCTAGGTCTTTATAAAATCAAAAATCTCAGCCATGTTGTTTAAAAAAATAATATTGTACACATGGGATCAGTTTCAGAAAACATTTCATCTACATGGACCTGAACAGATCCATCTGTCAGTTTCTTTTTAAACATGCCACACCTATAGGGGGCAGTGTAGCGCAATGCTACACCAATCACAGCCAATCAGGTTGCTTCAAAACAACCACGGCTTCCTATTAAAAAGAAAATGTAGTGCCAGGAGTATCATTTGGTTAGACACCTATGTAGGTTCAACGACTTTTAATTAGGTTATTTAAACACAAGATTATGTCGGTTGGGAATCGTGTCAAAGCAAGCATGTGGATATATTTGGCGTATTATTTGTGGCAGACTGTAAATGCCTGTTTTCCAACGTACACACAAACACAAATAAGGAGAATCATAAAATTCTCCTTATTATGGTGGGAGTTTTTATAAATAATCGTTTTTAGTGATATTAAACAGTTTTGGTGTGGATGAAAAGCCGAAACGCGAAAAAAGTGTATTTTTTCCCCAGATATCTGGCTATGTTTGGATTAGACCTAAACCAAGCTGTGGAGAGCCAAGAATGTTTAAAATGAATGACAAGAAGTTTCAGCAAAGTATTAGCTTAAGGGTGTGAAAATGTATGCATCTGGTTTGTTGCACATTTCTATTTTTTTTCTTTTACTAAAGCAGATATGTTTTCAGTTGGATTACACAGGATGTATGTCTCATTAATAAAGAAAAATTTTTTGAGATAATTTATCATGGCCTTTTTTTAAGTCACAAAACCCTACATTTTAAACATAGGTTTGAACACTTTTCAGATCTATTGTAACTATATGTTTTTAAGACAAATATATAAAATGAATTAAATAATTTCTTAATTTAAGAACAACTCTGCCTGAACATCAAACTTGGGTCCAAAATCTCCCTAAAAGTCCACCAAAACACTAAAAAGAGGATTTCAGATCCTCCAAAACACGCCTACATGAACCGACTTCCTCAATAAACACCTTTTCAGAGGGACAATAATTACAACTGTTGCACATCTGGTAACATACAGCTTAGTGTGTTTAAGAAGTGTATGAAAGAGTCAGGGAATGTTGCTGAGCAAAAGAACAGCCCCTGGAAGGCCCAACTTCTGGCAGACTCTGCTCCTGGTGTGGGGCTGTGGATGGATGGCAGTGTTTATGTGCAGGGACGTCTTGCATCTGCATATTAAAAAGAACAAACAGCAAGATCCAGACTAAAAAAACCTTGAAAAATCAGGACAAGCAGTGTGTGTGTGTGTGTGCGTGTGCGTGTGTGTGTGGGGGGGGGGGGGGGGGGGGGGGGGGGGGGGGGGGGGGGGGGGGGGGGGGGGGGGGGTGCATAGGGGTGTGTGTGTGTATGTGTGCATTCAGCAAGCGCAATCTTGGTGAGACCTCTGGGGCTGCTCATTGAGCTGTGGCCCCTGCTTGGCTCCGGTGACCGTTGGGTCGTTGTTGTCCAGAGTCTCTGTCATCCTCTCACAGATGATGTCCACCAGTCGCTCGAACGTCTGCTTCACGTTGATGTTGTCTTTAGCGCTTGCTTCAAAGAACTCAAAACCTGTCAAACATACATGGAGGAACCAAGATGTTAACTTAGACAAGCAGTGAGCTCCAGTACAATGTTAAAAATGTCACTGTTAAACCAGTGATTCTTGAGAATAGGGACAAAACAGGTCCCATGGATAAAGTACAAAATTTGAATAAAATATACACCAAATATATATTTTTTAAATATCTGACTAAACTAACCTGGGTCATCTGAGCACAACAATGTATGTTTTCCTGGTGTTTGCTGAATATTTTTTTATTTTAAACATTGTAGTAGGTGAATGGTGTCTGTAAAAGCCCTTGTCCTGGTGTAGAACTCAATACATTATCATAGTTTAAAAGAACTAAAATAATTATATTTAGTTGTCATAATATATTATTTTAGAAGAATTCAAACAACTAACTTCATAACTATCAATGAATGCAATTAAAAGTCATTTAATGTATTTTCAAATTCAATTGAAATTGTGTCCTCAGTTTTTGTCAACACCGTCAGACATAGAAAGAATGTGAAAAAAATCAGGCATTATTGAAGGGCACCAGAAATTCTGAGGACCCCATGACCACTTCCTTTCTCTTCCTGTGCTTGGGGGGATAAGCAGCTCTGGTAAGCTTATATTATTCTTTTGTTTTTTCTTCTTTTTTATTCCTAAGTTGTTTGTCACAACCATAAAGTGTCAACACCATAAGTAACATTTTTCAAAATTTTGATGAAATTTTGTTAAATAAATGCTTAATTTTAGTATATTTTAAGGATTTAAAAGAACTGATGAGCTACAATATGGCCTCCTTCAGAATATCATCATATAAATGAAGTTAGCATGGCGTTTTGTCAACTCCGTCAGATGTCAACTCCATCAGATTTTTTAACTGACGGTGTTGACTCTCTTAGTGATGGTGTTGACAAATGTCACTTAAGTGTGCAGTTAATTCATTTTACTGTATTTTACATAATTGACAGCACTTCACATTCATCATGTATTTCTTTTTAAAAATGTTTCTGATTATTTTCAGCAACTTGTAAAGTTTAATGGTTTAAATTTAATACAATTTTATTAGTCCTTTAAAATTAATAAGATGTAGTTTATTTTGTAAGGGAAGGGTATGTTTATCCCATGACAAGCAGTGTACTGATGATAATTGCCTATATTTCAGGCTACAATGGCCAGAGAAAAGCTGTCAGTGGAGGAGCGCAAGAGAAGGAACAGGGAGTATCAGAAAAGAAGGAGAGAAAAAATAAATAGCCAGCCTGAGCTGAAGGAAGAGTTTTTAAGAAAGGAAAGGAAAAGATGGAGACAGAGAGTGGAAGAGGGAAAAATAAAACATATCAATAATCTGGGTGAAAGAGATAAGAGACGTAAGAGAAGACTTTGGAAGCAAAAACAAAAGGAGGCAAGAGAACGCAGAAACAGAGCAAAGGAAGGCCAGAAAAGTGTAGATACCCCACCGCAGAGTCCTGTAGATTTAAATTTTGAAGAACCAAGGAGCACTAGGCAGCGGGCAGCAGGGGAAAGGGAAAGATCTAAAATGAGGAAAAGGCATTCAAGACAGGTCAAAGAACTAAAAGACAAAATTCACAAGTTATCAAAAGAGAGAAGCACTCTAAAAAAGCGACTTGTACGCATAAAAGAAAAAAACAGACGTAAAAAGAAAAAAACAAAAGACTCACCTCAGACTAAGACCAAAAAGATGCTTCAAGGGAGCAAACTAAGGAATCCATTAATCAAAAGATCATTAGTTTTCCACCATGCCTTGACTGCAGAGTTGAAAAGCAATGCCCATCATATTCCAGGCATGTTCTACACTGGGCAACAAAAAGCAGGATTCTGCACAATCTCGGAGTCAAAGCGTCAGGATGCTGCAGCCATATGGACCTATATGGATCAAATCCTCACAGATATTCACATCAGATATCCGGCTATAAACACTATCCACTTTTGGTCTGATGGTCCAAGCAAACAATATAAAAATAAGAAGAACTTCTTTCTCCTCTGTGTTGTCCCGCAACGTCTGGGATTTGAGAAAGCTACATGGAATTTCTTCCCAACATCACATGGCAAAGGCGCTCCAGATGGCATTGGGGCGACGGTGAAGAGATGTGCTGACAGTATTGTGCTGAGAGGTCAGGATATCATAGATGGCAAATTATTCTTTGACAAGGTGTCCAACAGCTTAAGTGGTGTCAAGCTGCAATTTGTGACAAATGAAGATTTTCAGTCTTATGACTCTCTCCTCCTGCAAACCCTGAAATCAATTCCAGGAACAAGAAACATTCACCAAGTGCTAGCTCAGGGGAATGTCATCCATTGTAGGTTCCTTTCATGTTTTTGCGGAGAGCCACAGATTTGCAAGTGCTTCAGTCCCACCATTCACTCTTTTGGCAACACAACACAGGACCCAGATGTCCATGAAAGTTCAACCACTGCTAAAGTTCAAAATCCTCTGGAAATGCTGATGGAGGAAATGGAGAAGGAGCCGAGCAAGACACCTAAAGGAACAACAACCCTGATAGATCCTTGTGATGTCCAAAGTGAAGACTGGCTTGTTGTGATGTATGATGGAAAATGGTGGCTGGCTAAAGCCTTACAAATTGACAAAGAGCACGAAGATGTACAAGTGGAATTTTTTCATCCTCATGGACCAACTCTTAGCTTCAAGCAAAAACAAGGTCGTCGGGATATCTGCTTTGTGCCATTTTCGGATGTCCTAGTTAGGCTGAGAAAACCATCCTCACCAGTCCGCACAAGCAGCACCAGGGGTGTATACCGCATTTCACCAGCTGTTATGGATTTTATTGAAGGAGAATATGTGACACGTCTATTGCCTGGGGATTAAATATTCTGACTTTTAAGCGATTTAGAAAGATATGAATTAGTTCACAATATATTTCAAAAAGTTCTGTCGTGTATATTTTTGTTTGTATTCATCTTTTACATTTTGATTGAAAATCGTCCTGGTTGATGACTTCAGTGACAAAGGTACATTCTCAAAAATTTAGATGTTCCTTGAAATCTAAATATGGTTATTTCACATTTTTTCTTCATATCTTCACATTCTACAACATTTCAGCATTTAATTCTTCTTAAATGTCATTTCAAGTTCAGTGTTTTCTTTTTACTTACTAGTTTGTCACCACCATCAGTTTTGTGTCAACACCGTCATGTGCCGTCAACTCTGTCAGATGTAGTTTATGTTGCATTTTGTTTAAAATAATATTTATTTTGTTTCTTGATAGGCATTTGTTTGTGAAATGTCTGAATTCATGTATTTGGTGCATATGTGTTTTTTACTAATAAATGACACTGTTCATTGTGGTGATTACTTTCAAAATTGTTTTTTGTATCAATTGAACTGGAGTAATTAAATACAGACTAAATAAATGTTTAAATTGTGGTATGATTAATTTAAAAAACATGGACATAATTAAAATAATTAAGACACCACAGAGAGTAAAAATATCAGTCATAAGTTCATTAAAAAATAATTTTATACCAATTTATTTTTGTCTGATGGTGTTGACAAATTTCTCAGTCAGATCCAGTAAAAATGTAATTTAAAAGAAAATGCTGCAGCTGGGAGCCTGCACCTTAACATATTTACATTCCCAAAACATTATTTGTCATGTATGAATACATAACTTCAGGAATAAATAACATTTTTGGTGGAAGAATTTTAAAACCATTTTGTCCCTTATCTCAAGAATCACTGAAACGCAATACATTGATAACCAGATCTTTTTTACTATTTATTAGAATACAATCACATGCTTTTATGTATTATATTGAAATATTTTGTGATATACCAACTCAAAGTAACTAATAGTTGTGAAGTTAAAGGAAAATGACGAATGGTTCTCAAATTTTTTTTCAACCACAAAAAAAAGTAACAAGAATATGTCCTTTCTTGCCTGAAACATGTCCGGGTCAGATCTGACATTTTCAAAATCTCAATTGGACATATAGCTGAACTGGGCTATTTTGATACATGGCTACAGATCTAAACTGTAGCTCTGGTTCCGTGTGTAGGGTTGATGTCCTGCCGAAACAATTGGATTTAATCGATTATTGAAATAATCCACTAATTCAGTAATTGGGTAATCATTAATTGAGTATAAAGACTCAAAAAATGTCATTTGTTAAAAGAACCACCTCCTCAGAGCAATAATCAAGCGAAAATTGTACAAGAAATGCATATGTTCTTCATTTAAGAAAAAAACCCTTGTCTGTATATATGTTCTACCTAGAACAGGGGTGTCAAACTCCAGTCCTCAAGGGCTGCTGTCCTGCAACTTTTAGATGTGCCTCTGCTGCACCACACCTGAATAGAATAATTATGTCATTAGCAAGGCTAATCTTGGTGAGACCTCTTAATTACTCCCTCCTTATCTACAGAAGGAGAAGGTAATTAAGCCATTTCATTCCAGTGTTTTGTACCTGTGGCACATATAAAAACTGCAGGACACTGGCCCTTGAGGACTGGAGTTTGAGACCTGTGACCTAGAACGTCGCAAGTGATAGTTTTAGCTCGACCTGGTTCAAATTCTGTAAAAAAAATAAATAAATAATGAAAATCTATCAAGCAACTTTTGCTATCCATTTATTGATGAGTTTATTCAAAATGAATCACCAGACCAGCCCTACACTGTATTGATGTTGAGTCCAGCAGAAAGGCCTGATCTGTTCATGTGTTGAAGGATTTTTAGCTGCAGATGAATCCTTTGCTACAGATTATCAAGTGTTCACTAAAAAATGCTGTTATTGAAGTTTGGGGAATAAAATGTTTATTTTCTTAGCTAAGGGAATGAATTTAATTATTTGTATTTGTCAATGTGTTTCTAACATTGCATAAAAAAGGCTTAAGTGGTTAAATTAAAAATCTACAGTGTGTGTCAACTTTTTTATCCAATTAATTGTCAGAATAATCACTAACTAAAATAATGCTTAGTTGCAGCCATACTTCAAAGTGCTGTGTGCTGAGAGGTGCTAAATGGGCCACATTACCAAGTTGCTCTGACAGCTGGCGCCCCCTGTCGGACGCCACCACCCGCTCATCCTCCATATCACACTTGTTTCCCACCAGGAGGACCTGGGCGTTGTCCCATGAGTACGTCTTGATCTGGGTCGACCTGTCAACACAAACACAAGGCTCCTTCATTTTCTTAATGACTTCAGCGACCTTCCTAGGAAAGGATAAACACAGCTTCTTCTATGAGGTACAACAATCAATAAAAATATTGATGACTCTCTGTGGAACAGACATTGTGATTAGAATTTTATGTATATTTTAATGTATTCTGCTTAACATGTCTGTTTCCAGAAACTCAGAGGAATGAAAGGTCGTCCAAGCAGCAGAGAGCTGAATGAAAAACTGAAACAGATAGAGTCACTACTTTCCTACAAACAGACGTACAGTACAGACCAAAAGTTTGGACACAACTGTGTGTCCAAACTTTTGGTCTGCACTGTACGTCTCAGGAAGTTAGAAATCATGAAAAAGTTCAATATTTCTCCTCTCTCATTTCAGAACGTGAAACTTGTCTACGATATAGATCCATTTTACATGGAGTGAAATACTTGAAGCCTTTATGTCTTGTAACTTTGATGATTATGGCTTAAAGATCATGGAAACCCAAAGTTAAGTATCTCAGATGGATCTTACAAATGTTGATCTGCTGGATATTTTCTGACTCAGGTCTCTCTTTGTGAAGTTCCCTAAAAATTCTTGAAAGGATTCTGTTGCTGCACCTTTTCCTATCCCACTTTTACCTTCCACTCAACTTTCTATGAATATGCTTGGATGCAACACGCTGAACAACCAGCTGCTTCAGCATTGACCTGCTGTGTCTTCCCCTCCTTGTGGACGGTGTCCATGACGGTCTTCAGGCCGTCTGTCTAGTCAGTAGATTGTGTAGCGTTTTTGAGTAAACCTTCTGCTGTTTGCAGGTTAATTAGCTTATCATGGTGTGAGTTTCACTATGAGATTCCAATATTTGCCCTTTCATGATATTGCTAATCTTTTTAGCAGCACATGTACCAGTCTCTTACCAGTCTTGCACAGCATTAAAGGACTCCTCATTGGTGATGTCATACATGAGGATGAAGCCCATTGCTCCCCTGTAGTAGGCTGTGGTGATTGTTCTATAGCGCTCCTGACCAGCAGTGTCCTGCACACACACGGAACCAAAACACACTCCATAGATTACTTCAAGCATACAGGGCTATCAAGATGAGTGACTATAAAATAAGATAAATTAAAAAAAAACATCCATCAGTAAATCCAAAGTGTGACTTTAACATCATGTTCTGGTCCCTAATGCAATACATAATACATAATCATTCCTAACGATGGAAGGATTCTGACCAAAGAGGCAGATGTTTAACAGCTGGAAGTTATCAGAGAACCTGACCAGACAGCTTGCCTCAATGGTCATAAAAAACAGTCTTAGAAAGGTCAGTTAACAGCTAAAGTGGACCATCAGTAGGATTACTGTGAAGTTTAAAGGTCGGCTGAATTTAAAAGTTGAAATGTCTGAGTAATGAAACTGGAGACTCGTAATAACATAGGAATGTTCTGAGACACTATTGCGTTTGATTTATTAAATATGAAACATCTCTGATTTGAACAGTTTAATACATAACCACAAACTGACTGACTGCTTGTATCTGACAAGTTAATGTTACATTTTTATAACTATTTTACAATTAGTGACAAAATAATGAGTAATAGAACTTTTAATAAAAGTAATAGTTACTGGTGCAGGCTGTACATTATGCATACTATTAAAATGCAATAGCTTTACACAGTGCGTAGTAATAAAGCAGTCCACATCTCATTAGCATTGCAGGGTCAGTGTATAGTGTGCGACTGTGTGTGACTGAACTCACTCATCAGTGATGAGCTGGACGTTGCAGACTCTCAGTTTTAGACTGGGATGTACAAAATCAACATGTGAATTTCATTTATTATTATTAATTTTATTTTTTAAGGTTTTATTTTCTCTGGTGTCCTTTATTTTTTGATAGTGGTCAGACAGGAAAGTGGGTGAGAAATGAGAGAGGGAAGACAAAGGCAAAGGTTGTCAGGCCGGGACTCGAGCCTGTGACGGCCGCGTCAAGTCAGAGTAATACATAGGTTGTGCTCAACCCCTGCACCACTGCAGCGCCCCCAACATGCAAATTTCCTCCCCTTACATTATAATTTTAAATCCAAGCTATAAGCTTTTTAAACAAAAACATCTCTTTCATCCTCTTACAGCTTACTTGTTGGGTATCATCTAACAAGTAAGCTCTTACAATATATGAACAAAACTAAATTCTCAGTTCTGTTTGTGACCACTAGAGGGACCCAGAGGTCATGTTCAGACCAGAATCCAACGTGTTCAGGGCAATACTGAGAGAGCCCTGATGGCAGGTGTGGATCAAAGTTAGAGGTGGTGTTGGAGATGAAGCTACATTTGTTCAGCAGGGTGAATCAACCATACACATTTAAACCCCCTAGCATGAAAGGCCCATGAAAAAAAAACACATTTATTCATGAGAACATTGAGCCATGCATAAAATCCATTTAAATGATCTTACTGCTCGGTCAGATCATCAGTCATATCCTAATATCATTTGCCCAATTACTGAAAAATCTTAAAGAGATAATAAAGAAAATGGTAATTATCTTAGATAAAAATGGGTCACTGTTAAAACATAGCTCTACCAGGCATATTTATATTAAAATATGACTTGCTGCAACAGGATCTATTTCCTAGACAATTTTATAATTTCCTCAGTGAATAATCATTGTCATAATTAAGTTCAAAGATCAGTAGAAATCGGAATTGGATTCACTGGACTGCAATTGATGTTGCACAACAGCCCCCCCCTCCTTTCTCTCTCTACCTCTCGCTCTCTACTTCCTCTTCTGAGAGGGGAGATGTGCTACCAGCTCTCCGTCTTAACGGGTGAGATTAGTTTCCTAAATCTGCTGGGATTTACCCTGTCCAGAACTGAAGTAAACTCTGTTTAAGCTGGTGTGGAGAAAGACTCACTTGGTTTCTGACAACCTCCATTCAGATGTCCCACCCTTCTTCCCCCTGTGAATTAGCCAGTCTGAGCAGCCTGCAGCCAACTAGTTTCACAGAGCACACCTGTTAACGGTCGCTCTTTCTCTTTATTACAACTTGCACTTGTTAATGAACCAGGTTGGTTTTAGTGACTCGGGCGAGTCCCAAGGATGTTGTTTTACATATAGTTTTGGGCTAAAAGCAACCTATAAAACATTTTTCACCTTTTAATCTACAGAATAGCTATTTTACAACCATCAAAGAACTTTGAGGTGATTCATTAATTGAATGTCCACAACATCTTTTAGATTTTCTTTATGCTAAATATTTTATTAGTAAAGCATTTTTGCAAGAGTCAGTGCAGCTTAATTCAGTAGCAGAAATAATCAAATAAGTAAAAAATCTAGGCTGTCTTTCCCCAATGCTGACACTGAGAACTAAAAAGGGAACCTTTGAGAGAGACGGACAGAGCGTAGGATTTTGGGCCCCAGAATTGGCCTGATGCAGCAGGAGGAGGAGGTTCATCGATGAAGACAGGAATCTCTGTAGGTCTGATGAGCTTTCGTCTCTGCGTGGATGGTGAGGTCACACAGGACTTGGGTGCTGGTAGGAAGAGTACCGATTTAGAGCAGCAGGTCTCAGGTCTTAGGGTGACTTCCTCATGTGCGTAGCTGTCCTCAGCTTCTTGTCTTGCGGCTCTGAAGCTCCTTTCATCTTGTTTCACGATCTTTCTGGTCCGTTGAGATGTAGAACGGAAGGAAAGCACCAATTCTTCTTCTTTGCCGTTGTTCTTTGTCTTTGACTTCATCTTTGCCTTTATCTTCATCTTTGCCTTGGTCTTCATCTTTGCCTTTGCGGTCTGAACCCAGCTGAGGAGAGAAGCGCGATTTGAAGTCACATGTTGCGGGGCTGACGGGTTGGTTCCCATATGCAGGTCAGTCTTCGGCTCTGTGGCCCCGGCTCCTCTTCAGCTGCAGAGTTCTTTGTCCATCTTGATCTCGACTCAAAGCTGCCTGAAGGATCCAACCAAAGGTTCCTCTTTTGCACTCACCTTTTATAGGGTTTATCCACCCTATTGGCGTGTTTGCATTGGCTAGCATTGTTGCTGTGCTTATTTCATTGGCATGGATAGATGATCTCATATCCATCTTTGTCTTAGAGACATTATGTCCTGATGTCTGTGCTAATGTCCCAGGGTTGCTCAATGTTCCTCCTACATGTGTTGCCTATAAAATCTTTCTTTCAAACAGTTTAAGTTGTTCAGCAATCCATTTCCAAATAAGGCATTGGTCATCTCTGTCCTCCTGTTAGTTCCTCTATTCCCCTAACATCTACCTCCGACACAACACCAGTGATCTTTAATTGCAGTTACACATTTTACACCATCTCAAGTTCAATGTCAAAATCACATCCATAACCTTTTTAGTTTCTTTGATTAAAAAGGTTATAACTTATGGCAATCATAATAATTATGATAGCCATAACTTATTAGTTACTCTTATTATAATCTTAATGTTATTACAGACAGTTATTACAGACGTTTTCTGAAAAGAAACCAAGAATAATCCATTATTCTAATTATTTGATACCAAAGTTACAGTTACTTGTTTTACTTGTAAGCATTCCCACAAGTGTAAGTGTAAGTGTAAGTATTCCCACAAGTAAACCAATATTAATGTAAGTATTTTACTTTGGGTCTTATTCAATTACTCAAAATGTTTAGACTTCATTCTTTAAAACTTTTATGCTTTCAAATAAGGAATAGTCTCAACTATTTTTATACAACTGCAGGGTGGAAACTTACTTCCTCTTTTTTTCCAGGAAACCTGCTCTTCCTGTATCATGACTCTCTCTTTCTGACTATGATTTCTTATGATTAGATAGAAATTAAAGCAAAGTTTGCAAGAGACAAAAACAACACACACTACCAGATTGATTTTATTGAAGTTTAAGTCTACTGTTCTGCCTAGATGTCACTTGTGAGGTTCATTTTAAAGGTAACTTCATTATTGTTACTTTAAACTAAAACTTCCAGCATGTGGAAGCGGGATGATCTCGGGTTTTCTCGACACAATGCATCTGTGTTATCAACTGGATTTTTATAATAATCACATCTTTTATTATATTAAAGGTGTTACTTGCACAAGTTATTGCGCAAGTCTATATTCATGGGAAACCCTAAAGTATCATTATATCTTTCCTCATGTTTGATTATTGCACACAGGCATAATTACTTAATTATGATTTTTTTTCTCTCAGAAACTACGGCACCAGTAAAAGCAGTCTAGTAAAATGCAATGAAATCGTTTTACTAGACTGTAAAAGTTAAGTTTAAAAAGTTATGATTTAATTTTTTAAATCATATACTATTTTCAGAGTTCCATTGATGTGCAAAAACAAACTGTAGTATTTATTTTAGCGCATGTGAAAATGAGTTGTTGGTACAGATTTTCCAGGAAAGATTGTGTAATCACATGAAAGATTTGGGGAAAAAAAGAGAAAGAAATCAGTGCAACTTTAATGTCCACAACAATCAACAGATCTGCATATCCATTGGCAGCCTTTCCTTCTGTCTTCAGTTTTTGCTTTACAGGCTTAACTAAATACGAACTGAGAAGTCAGTTCAGATCTAGCTGACTTCTCAGCTAGAACGCCAGTGAAACTATTTAAAGTTTCATTGGTGTTTATCTGTGACCCATCAAACCTAAAAATCCAATCTTTTCCTGATAATTGATTGCACCAAACATCTGTGTTTTAGAGGAGCAGCTGCAGAGAAAGTCAGCCCATGTATTACAACAAGATGACGCCATCTTCTGACAGGCTCACAAGTTTACTGACTGTTCACTGACCGAAGGCAAAGCTGCAGACTATCGCTAACGCAAATAACAAACTAACCCATGTTATTTCTATGTGCTTGTAAATAATTTATTTAGCTTCTGTAAACCCAAATTCATGCTGGAGTTGTATGTTAATGTTGAGTCATACTGCATTCTACAATGTAGGTCAACCATTCGCAGCGATCTACAGAAACCA